>NW_027287864.1:0-44702 GCF_047511675.1 Marmota flaviventris | reverse complement strand
CCCTTTTGAGATTTTCAGGCTTATAAGGAGCACCCTTGCAATTGTTCAGGGCTGATTGGGGGAACAGCTTTATGTTCTCGTCAGTGGCCACTAGTGTGCTTCAATAAAGGGTTGAAACAATTATATGTGAGTGGTATGGGAGTCAATTTATGAAGCCCTGGGACGAAGCTTTAACTATAATAATATAATAAAATTAAATTACATCACTTCTAGATGGTATAGATTCATTCTTTCATGCTGGAGTGTAGAGGGAAATAAAAAAGAAAAGCCCAATTGAGTTAGGGGTATTTGTCACCCCAAATATAGATTTTATATTGGGGGGTAAATAAGTCTCTTTACTGATGCTAATCTCCCAGAGGGAGGAAAGATAATACAAAAGAAAAGAATAAAACTTCTTAAAATTTCTGTCAGGTATTTTCTGTTCTAGTCACTCACCATTTAGACATTTCTCTGAATTTCAGGGTGGGAGAATGGAGTTTTAGGAGGGAAGAATGTGCTAGGAGAGGTTCACAGAATAGAGGGAATTGTTCAGTCAGCCTCCCAGGGAGTCTGAGGGGCTATGGTGCATTGTACAAATGGTACTACAGCCAGGAGGTCATAGGAATCACTATATGAACTATATGAACTCCCAGGGAGTCTGAGGGGCTATGGTGCATTGTACAAATGGTTCTACAGCCAGGAGGTCATAGGAATCACTATATGAACTATATGAACTCCCAGGGAGTCTGAGGGGCTATGGTGCATTGTACAAATGGTTCTACAACCAGGAGGTCATAGGAATCACTATATGAACGGGTACAGTCCTCCAGAATATCTTTTTGCAGAAAACACAGAAAATGGAGAGATAAAACCCAAGGAACCTGGTTTGTCCCAGAATTCCCAAAGCTTGAAAGGGTGAGATTCCCACTGCATGTGATAAGAACTTACACATTAGCTGTATCTGTTGAATTCTCTTTCATCACTCTACGTGCAAACTCAGAGCCAATCAGATTATCCCTGGGGACACACCTCCCCATGAATCCCGAAACCCATAGTAAAATAGATTTCAGGACAGGGAGAAGCTCTAGCAGTCTGCCTAAGATCAATAGAAAATTCTTAAGTGTTTATAGCAATTTCAATTCCATCATCTATTTTGATCTTCCAAATAGTTAAGGAAAACAGGTACCTGATTAGGCCACCAACTCCAGGCTTCTGGAGGAGAAAAGGCTGGATGGTGACTCACAGATAGAAGAGCATAAGGCTGATAGCCAGGAGGACCCAGGTCTCTATGGAAGAATTCAGGGTCAGATTCTTCACCACTTTGCTTTATCAGTTTTGAATTCTGTATCTTTCTTTCAGCTACATGGGCTGCCCTTTGCAGAACTGTGCCTGCAGAGTGCCCCTTCAAAAGCTGTGATTCAGTGAGGCCAGTTGTTGTGCTGGGGAAGAAGGTGAGGCCAGAAATGAATTCAGTGGAAAGGCCACCTTTGTATCTCCTGGAATTGGAGGGGTAAAGTGTCCTCTTTGCAGTTGGCAAAGAATCATGCACTCTCCTACTTTGACCTTTGTTTGAAAACAGGGACTTACAGATACTGCCTTGGGTAAAGACAATGACTCTGGGGCCTGCAGCAGTACAATGAGTAACTAAAAGCAGGATAAAGCTTGGCATTCTGCCTTCATTCAATATTCTTTACTAACTTAATATTTGTGACTGCTCAGCTCTGCACATAGACATGTTAATAATTTAAGGAGTGCTTATATAAAAACTAGCAATAGATTATAGATTACAAATTTATCTAACCTATCTTATCCCCCTTGAAGATTGAGGCAAGATTGAAGGGACATTCAACCATCAGCTTTTGTAAAAATATTCTTTTTCATTGTAGATGAACAAACACCTTTGTTTAATTTATTTATTTCTGTGCAGTGCTGAGTGTCAGACCCAGTGGCTCACACATGCCAGTCAAGTGATCTACCATTGAGCCACAACCCCATCTCCTCAAGTGTCAGCTTTTACAGTATCTTATTTCAGAACCCCAGGGTGGTTCCCAGAAGTCTTCATTCGTTGTTCATTTCCTTCCCGTTAAGGCAGAGCCTTGTAGACAGATAAATACAGGAGTTTATTCCCTCAACAGGAGCAATCATCCCATGGGACCTACACTGCCCCTTTTAGGATTCCAGGTCTGGTAGATAAGCATCCTGAACAATAAATCAAATTTATTCTTTTCAAGTGATAAGGACTTCTCAGGAGCCACCTTACAGTGCTAGAAGTGAGATAGTGATCCTTCAGACCTCATTTTGGACAAGACTGCTTAACAATG
Source organism: Marmota flaviventris (assembly GCF_047511675.1). Lineage (NCBI taxonomy): Eukaryota > Metazoa > Chordata > Mammalia > Rodentia > Sciuridae > Marmota > Marmota flaviventris. The sequence continues at coordinate 42,402 of NW_027287864.1, read as the reverse complement.
CATACCTCTTCCCCACTGTCCCAATTCTGCTTCTATTTAAACCTTTGGGTCATGCCAGCACCTGGAAGACATGACTTAAAACATGGATCCCCTTGTCTTTCTGGTGTGGCTGCACTGGCTAAAGTTCTTTTCTTGATTTTTGCAATAATTCTTTGGATTTTCTGAGGGGTGTGTGATATGTGGCCAGACCTGTGTTTTATACCTGGCATGGGACTACTGTAATTTTTTCAATTCTTATTTTGAGGAAAATCAAGAAATCACTGCATAGTCAATAATGCCAAAGGTTATGTGATATTATGATAAACTCAAGTGAGGCCACTGGCATTAAATCTCCTTATATATTCCTGGATCCTAGCTAGCTGCTTGTCTTTTTGTTGTTGCTGTTTTTGTTATTGTTGTTGTTGTTGTTGTTATAAATGGACACAATATCATTATTTAACATTTCTGTGATGCTGAGGATCAAACCCAGTGTCTCACACATGGTAGGTGAGCATTCTACCTCTGAGCACAACCCCAGTCCCATAGCTGCTGTATTTACAAATAAATCATGAGACCTTTGTTAACACAAGCTCCATCCATATATCTTTGCCCACACAGGTTCCTCTGCCTAGAATATTTTTTTGCCTCATAAAAGACTCCTGCTGAGCCTCCAAAAGACAGCTCTTATAGCACCTATTTTGGTACAATCTTTCCTTACTAATCTCAAAGAGTAGAACAACTTATTCCTTGTCTGTTCTCCTCAGGACTCTATAGGCTGAGGCAGGAAGATCATGAGTTCAAAACCAGATTCAGAAATGCAGTGATCAACTAATAATCATATATATATATATATATATATATATATATATATATATATATATATATATATATATATAGTAGAAAGAACTGGTCATTACCCTATGTGCATATATGGTTACATGACTGGTGTATGTCTACATCATGTACAACCAGAAGAATAAGTTATACTCCATTTTTGTGTAATGTGTCAAAATTCATTCTACTGTCATGTATAACTAATTAGAACAAATAGTGAAGTGTTGGGGATGTGGCTCAGTGATTAAGAACCCCTGGATTCAATCCCCAGTACCAAAATAAATAATCAAATAAATAAAAAATAAATTAATAAAGGCTGCACCTCAGTGGAGAATCACTTCTAGATTCAATTCCCAGTTCAAAACAAACAAAAAAAATTCTCACAAACCAAGAAATGAACAAACCACCACCATCAACACCATGAACAGCATTTATTCCTCTGAAGTAACTTCTGTGCTCTGCACACACTTTCATTTTTGTCCTCTCTACTCTTCTAGCACATTGCTTGTTTCCCTGAACCAGATGTTAAGCTTCTCAAGGGCCCAGTCTGGGTATTATCCACCATTGTAGCCTGATCTCCAGCATAAGGTTTTACTCCTGGCATCAAGAAAAGTTGGCTGAGTTGAATTGGGTGAGATTGTTGTGGTTGTGCATGATCCTTTCTCGGGAGTCTTTGGTGACCACTCCATCTTCCTGCTTTGTTAATATACCAAGAAGAGTTGGCTCTGTGTCAGTCAGTCACCTTCACTGTACTTTCAGGCCATTCTGTACTAATTCTGTTGGGAAGATGGCCTCCCAAGGAGAGATGGGACATAGACAAGATGGAGCTGATGGTCCCACCAGTGTGTATTCATGTTGCTGTGCAGTCCCTGATGGATATTGCAGTATACAGCTAGTTACCCAAATTTTTGACAAAAAAGAGGTTCATGCTTTCTGGAAAGTCTGCATGTCCCAAACCAATGGATGTTAAAGAGGGGGAAAAAAAAACCAGCGGCCTGCTGGACACATAGACCTCCAAACACCTTGGTGCAATGCCAGAGCAGATACAAGATCTTGGAACACCAAAATATGATTTGAGCTTTCCTTTGCAATAAGTCAGAATATATGGCCTCATGATTTTTGGTGAATAGATGATTAATTAAATGGGTAGACATTGAGTCTGGGCAGCTAAGAGAGGAACAGCTCTGTATCAGGTGTCATTACTACCTGTGAGCCCCCATCACTTTAGTGATGAAAGACATCCCCTGTTTGTTTGGAAATAACACGAGTTTATTATCTAATGTCACATATGGGCAGAGAAAGAGGATTGAGGGGAAGGGAGGAGGAATGGGAAAAAGGGAGAAAAAGTAAAATTAAATGGGCCAAATTATGCTATGTCCATAAATGGATGTACTACGTACATTGAATTTCATCATATGGATGGACTATCTATCTAATTGGAACATTATCTAATATTCTGTGTCTACTTGGTCTGATGAATAAAGAATTAGGTGATAAATCTTCAAAGTTCTTAAAAATCAACAGAAAGAGTAGAAATTTAAGCAGCACAAGCAGGTCATTCTTCTTTTATCTGTTCTTAGTTTTAACCTTCTGTATAAACTTATAACCACCCAAGACAAGTCTTCCCATCCCTGTGGTCTGTAAATCCCCAGGGATTCCTGACACTGGCCTGAAAATGTGGACTTCTCACTGGCAAAATATGATAAGATTTGAATGCATGTAAAACAACATTCATTCAACAAGGAAAGTTTGGCATATTATTTCATGATGATAAACAATTTAATTAGTCCACCCAAACCCCAAAACTTTTTATTTTCTTTTGGAAACACATTCCTATGGGTACTATATGTTTCAATGTTATAAAAACATGTGTTATGACTAAATCCAATATGACTTTCCACCTGCTCTGCTTACATGAGGAACAGCTCATACATGTTAAAATGGACATAATGGAGTTTTGCTCAGCCATAAAGAATAATGAACTTATGTCCTCTGATAGGAAATGCATGGAACCACAGAACATCAGGATAAGTGAAATGAAACAGATTCAGAAAGACAAGTGTTGAATGTTTTCTGTCATACGCAGAAGGTATACCAAACTAAGAAATAAAAAAGGGAGTGGAATCCCATGAAAGTGATAGGGAGACCAGTGGGGCAGAGAAAGAGGATTGAGGGGAAGGGAGGAGGAATGGGAAAAAGGAAGAAAAAATAAAATTAAATGGGCCAAATTATGCTATGTCCATAAATGGATGTACTACGTACATTGAATTTCACCTTTATGTACATCTACAAACACTAATTTAAAAAGCTATAAATAGGGAGGGAAGATGGCAGCGAGGGGAGTGCATTGCCCCCGTGTGCCGCGTCACTGTGTGGGAGAATGATGAGTCAGGACGGCTAAAGGCTCTCTTGTTAGGAATTTCCAGCAATAGTGGGGTGCTCCGGAACCTGGAGGAAGGATTTCCATCGCACGAGGATCAGCTACGGGGGCTCAAACACGAGAGATTTGTCCGCATGGAGGGTCACACTGCTTATTTAGCAAATCGCCCCGTGGCTAGAGTCTGCGGCACACGCTGGGAAACGAGGAGATAGCGACGCAGGGATACAGCGCTGCAGTTTCTGCGGGCTTCTGCCAGCTGTGCAAGCACCATACTCAGTGCTGAATTCTGGGTTCGAGACAGGGGAAGGAAGCGGTCCAATTCAGTTCTCCACACCGGTCAGACCACAGAGGAGGCCAGCGGCCACCATATTGGAGAGCTGACGTCACCATCCCTGTTTTCGACTGATTGCAGCTCATTCAGCCATAGAACAGGTAATTTCAGGCTGCCATTCGCCTGCGGCTTGCAGACAAATTACTCAGGCTCAGTGCTAAATAACCCGCGGAAACTGCTTCTTGGAGCCTGCTCTTATCAGAGCATACACCGAGCACGGAGCGGCCGAGTTCCGGCTCCCGGAACTGGTCTGGCCCATGGCTAAGGAGCCCGCAGAAACTGCTTCTCGGTCTGGGTCCTGCTGAGTACTGTGGAGGTAAATACCAACCGAGCCTTCGTGGGCAGTGGCAATGGGACTGAGATGGGGCTTGTGAGGGCCGGTCAGGACTCCCTGTTGCTTTGGTCACCCAGCAAAGGGAACAAAATGCTGCCATTCGCATAGGATACCAACATGGCAGAGATCTGATGTCATCAGAAAGCGGCGGAGGAGAGAACTTCATCAATTCCAGCGGCGACACAAACAGTTGGTCTCCTGGTAGGGAGGGTGAGTCACAGACACCCGAGTCTCTCTCGCTTTGTTGTGGAGCCAGAGGGGAGGAGCGGGGCCGCCGCCCATGCCCGGAGCAGGCTCAGCGGCTCACCGGCGTGGTGGTTGCATGACCCCAATTGGAGGGGGGGCGGAGCTGAGCCGCCACCCGTGCCCACAGGGTGGGCAGACCTGCGACCAACCTGCAGATCAGGCCCAGCGGTCCGCGGGCGTGGTAGGAGGGGCAGGGAAGGGCCACCGCCCGCACCTGCCAGGTAGGCAGACCTGCGACAGACCAGCGGATCAGGCCCAGTGGCCTGCCGGCGTGGTACACACGTCACCCCAATTGGAGTAGGGGCAGAGCAGGGCCGCCACCCATGCCCGAAAGGTGGGCAGACCTGTGACCGACCAGTGGGACAGGCCCAGTGGCCTGCCAGCGCGACAGACACGTAACCCCATTTGGAGTAGGGGCAGAGCAGAGCCGCCACCCGTGCCCGCAAGTTAGGCAGACCTGCGACCGACCGGTGGAACAGGCCCAGCGGCCGGCCAGAGTTTTAGGCACGTCACCCCAGTTGGAGTAGGAGCAGAGTAGAGCCTTCGCCCACACCCAGAACAGGCCTAGCAGTCCGCGGGTGTGGTAGACAAGTCACAAAAATTGGAGGAGGGAAAGAGCAGAGCCACCGCCCGTGCCTGCAAGGTTGGCAGACCTGCAACCGACTCGCATATCAGCCCCGGTGGCCTGCCAGGGTGGTACACACGTCACCCCAATTGGAGTAGAGGCAGAGCAGAGCTTATGCCCACGCCTGGGACAGGCCCAGTGGCACGCTGGCACAGTAGTCACGTCACCCAATTGGAGTAAGGGCAGAGCAGAGCCGCCTCCCGTGCCCAGAATAAGCCCAGCGACCCGCCGGCATGGTAGACATGTCACCCCAATTGGAGTAAGGGCAGAGCAGAGCCGCTGCCCATGCCTGCAAGGTAGGCAGACCTGCGACAGACAGGCAGAACAGGCCCAGGGGTCTGCGGGTGTGGTAGACACCTCACACCAATTGGAGGAGGGGCAGAGCAGAGCCGCCACCTGCACCTGCAAGGTAGGCAGACCACCGCCCGACCCTGCAAGGGAGACTTTTAAACTATACAAGAGCAATATAAATATATAGGGGGAAAATTTTCAAAAACACAGCAGTTTCACCAAGCAGAAAGAAACACAAGCAGTATGAAAAGACAAGGAAAGAAAGGACCACAAACAATGCAGGTCAACTCAACTTTAGAAGAGGTAACAGCTGCAGCAGATGGAATGTCAGATAAAGAATTCAGGATATACGTGCTTCAGATGATCTGGAGTATCAAGGAAGACATTAGACAGCAAAATCAGACAATGAAAGATCACTTCGACAATGAATTACACAAACAAATCCAGGAAGCAAAAGATCAACTATACAGGGAGATAGAGGTTATAAAAAACAAACAAACAGAAATCCTAGAAATGCAGGAAGCAATAAACCAACTTAAAAACTCAATGGAGAATACTACCAGCAGAGTAGAACACTTAGAAGATAGAACATCAGACAATGAAGACAAAGTATTTCAACTGGAAAAGAACATAGACAGCTCAGCAAGACTGTTAAGAAACCATGAGCAGAACATCCAAGAAATATGGGATAACATAAAGAGACCAAACTTAAGAGTCATTGGGATACAGGAAGGTATAGAGCTCCAAACCAAAGGAATGAGCAATCTATTCAATGAAATAATAGGAGAAAACTTCCCAGACTTGAAGAATGAGACAGAATCCCAAATCCTAGAAGCCTACAGGATGCAGAATGTGCAAAATCATAAGAGATCCACACCTAGACACATTATAATGAAGATGCCCAACATACAGAATAAGGAGAGAATTTTAAAAGCTACAAGAGAAAGGAAGCAGATTACATTTAGGGGTAAACCAATCAGGATAACAGCTGATCTTTCAACACAGACTCTGAAAGCTAGAAGATCCTGGAATAACATATTTCAAACACTGAAAGAAAATGGGTTCCAACCAAGAATTGTGTATCCAGCAAAATTAAGCTTCAGGATGGAAGATGAAATTAAAACCTTCCACGATAAACAAAAGTTTAAAGAATTTGCAGCTAGAAAACCATCTCTTCAAAACATCCTTGGCAAAACATTACAGGAAGAGGAAATGGAAAATAACAATGAAAACCAACAGTGGGAGGTAGGACAGTAAAGGGGGGGAAAATAATCAAAGAGGAAAACAAACCATGTTTAGTAACAGAAATAAGCAAATATGGCTGGAAGAACAACCTATATCTCAATAATAGCCCTAAATGTTAATGGCTTAAACTCACCAATTAGGAGACACAGGCTAGTAGAATGGATCACAATACAAGACCCAACAATATGCTGCCTACAGGAGACGCATTTGATAGGAAAAGACATACATAGGCTGAAGGTGAAAGGTTGGGAGAAATCATATCACTCATATGGACTTCGGAAACAAGCAGGAGTGTCCATACTCATATCAAATAAAATAGATTTCAAGCCAAAGTTAATCAAAAGGGATAAAGAGGGACACTACATACTGCTTAAGGGAACCATACACCAACAAGACATAACAATCATAAATATATATGCCCCAAACAATGGTGCAGCTATGTTCGTCAAACAATCTCTTCTCAAGTTCAAGAGTCTAATAGACCACCATACAATAATCACGGGAGACTTCAACACACCTCTCTCGCCACTGGACAGATCTTCCAAACAAAATTTGAATAAGGAAACTATAGAACTCAATAACACAATTAATAACCTAGACTTAATTGACATATATAGAATATACCACCCAACATCAAGCAGTTACACATTTTTCTCAGCAGCACATGGATCCTTCTCAAAAATAGATCATATATTATGTCACAGGGCAACTCTTAGAAAATATAAAGGAGTAGAGATAATACCATGCACGTTATCTGATCATAATGGAATGAAACTGAAAATCAACGATAAAAGAAGGAAGGAAAAAGCATGTATCACTTGGAGAATCAACAATAGGTTACTGAATGATCAATGGGTTATAGAAGACATCAAGGAGGAAATTAAAAAATTCTTAGAGATTAATGAAAACACAGACACAACATATTGGAATCTATGGGACACATTGAAAGCAGTTCGAAGAGGAAAATTCATTGCTTGGAGTTCATTCCTTAAAAAAAGAAAAAAACAACAAATAAATGATCTCATACTTCATTTCAAAATCCTAGAAAAAGAAGAGCAAAACAACAGCAAAAGAAGTAGAAGGCAAGAAATAATTAAAATCAGAGCTGAAATTAATGAAATCGAAACAAAAGAAACAATTGAAAAATTGACAAAACTAAAAGTTGGTTGTTTGAGAAAATAAACAAAATCGGCAGACCCTTAGCCATACTAGCAAAGAGAAGAAGAGAGAGAACTCAAATTACTAGCATTCGGGATGAAAAAGGCAATATCACAACAGACACTTCAGAAAAACAGAAGATAATCTAAAATTATTTTGAATCCTTATACTCCAATAAATTAGAAGATAGTGAACGCATAGATAAATTTCTTAAGTCATATGATCTGCCCAGATTGAGTCAGGAGGATATAGACAACCTAAACAGACCAATATCAATTGAGGAAATAGAAAAAACCATCAAAAGATTACCAACTAAGAAAAGCCCAGGACTGGATGGGTATACAGCAGAGTTTTACAAAACCTTTAAAGAGGAACTAATACCAATACTTTTCAAGCTACTTCAGGAAATAGAAAAAGAGGGAGAACTTCCAAATTCATTCTACGAGGCCAACATCACCCTGATACCTAAACCAGACAAAGACACTTCAAAGAAAGAAAACTACAGACCAATATCTCTAATGAACCTAGGTGCAAAAATCCTCAATAAAATTCTGGCCACTCGGATACAAAAACATATCAAAAAAATTGTGCACCATGATCAAGTAGGATTCATCCCTGGGATGCAAGGCTGGTTCAATATACAGAAATCAATAAATGTTATTCACCACATCAATAGACTTAATAATAAGAACCATATGATCATCTCGATAGATGCGGAAAAAGCATCCGACAAAGTACAGCATCCCTTTATGTTCAAAACTCTAGAAAAACTAGGGATAACAGGAACATACCTCAATATTGTAAAAGCAATCTATGCTAAGCCTCAGGCTAGCATCATTCTGAATGGAGAAAAACTGAAGGAATTCCCTCTAAAATCTGGAACAAGACAGGGATGCCCTCTCTCTCCACATCTGTTCAACATTGTTCTCGAAACACTGGCCAGAGCAATTAGAAAGACGAAAGAAATTAAAGGCATAAAAATAGGAAAAGAAGAACTTAAATTATCACTATTTGCAGATGATATGATTCTATACCTAGCAGACCCAAAAGGCTCTACAAAGAAACTATTAGAGCTAATAAATGAATTCAGCAAAGTGGCAGGATATAAAATCAACATGCATAAATCAAAGGCATTCCTGTATATCAGCGACAAATGCTCTGAAATGGAAATGAGGACAACCACTTCATTCACAATATCTTCAAAAAATAAAAAATAAAATAAAATACTTGGGAATCAACCTAACAAAAGAGGTGAAAGACTTATACAATGAAAACTACAGAACCCTAAAGAGAGAAATAGAAGAAGATATTAGAAGATGGAAAAATATACCCTGTTCATGGATAGGCAGAACTAACATCATCAAAATGGCGATATTACCAAAAGTTCTCTATAGGTTTAATGCAATGCCAATCAAAATCCCAACGGCATTTCTTGTAGAAATAGAGAAAGCAATCATGAAATTCATATGGAAAAATAAAAGACCCAGAATAGCAAAAACAATGCTAAGCAGGAAGTGTGAATCAGGCGGTATAGCGATACCAGACTTCAAACTATACTATAGAGCAATAGTAACAAAAACAGCATGGTACTGGTACCAAAACAGGCGGGTGGACCAATGGTACAGAATAGAGGACACAGAAACCAATCCACAAAACTACAACTATCTTATATTTGATAAAGGGGCTAAAAGCATGCAATGGAGGAAGGATAGCATCTTCAACAAATGGTGCTGGGAAAACTGGAAATCCATACGCAACAAAATGAATCTGAATCCCTTTCTCTCGCCATGAACAAAAGTGAATTCAAAATGGATCAAGGAGCTTGATATCAAATCAGAGACACGCCATCTGATAGAAGAAAAAGTTGGCTACGATCTACATACTGTGGGGTCGGGCTCCAAATTCCTCAATAGGACACCCATAGCACAAAAGTTAATAACAAGAATCAACAAATGGGACTTACTCAAACTAAAAAGTTTTTTCTCAGCAAAAGAAACAATAAGAGAGGTAAATAGGGAGCCTACACCCTGGGAAGAAATCTTTACTCCTCACACTTCAGATAGAGCCCTAATATCCAGAGTATACAAAGAACTCAAAAAATTAGACAATAAGAGAACAAACAACCCAATCAACAAATGGGCCAAGGACCTGCACAGACACTTCTCAGCGGAGGACATACAGTCAATCAACAAGTACATAAAAAAATGCTCAGCATCTCTAGCAGTCAGAGAAATGCAAATCAAAACCACCCTAAGATACCATCTCACTCCAGTAAGATTGGCAGCCATTAGGAAGTCAAACAACAACAAGTGCTGGCGAGGATGTGGGGAAAAGGGTACACTTGTACATTGCTGGTGGGACTGCAAATTGGTGCAGCCAATTTGGAAAGCAGTATGGAGATTTCTTGGAAAGCTGGGAATGGAGCCACCATTTGACCCAGCTATTCCCCTTCTCGGTCTATTCCCTAAAGACCTAAAAAGAGCATGCTACAGGGACACTGCTACATCGATGTTCATAGCAGCACAATTCACAATAGCAAGACTGTGGAACCAACCTCGATGCCCTTCAATAGACGAATGGATAAAAAATGTGGCATTTATACACAATGGAGTATTACTCTGCATTAAAAAATGACAAAATCATAGAATTTGCAGGGAAATGGATGGCATTAGAGCAGATTATGCTAAGTGAAGCTAGCCAATCCCTAAAAAACAAATGCCAAATGTCTTCTTTCATATAAGGAGAGTAACTAAGAACAGAGTAGGGATGAAGAGCATGAGAAGAAGATTAACATTAAACAGGGATGAGAGGTGGGAGGGAAAGGGAGAGAGAAGGGAAATTGCATGGAAATGGAGGGAGACCCTCAGGGTTATACAAAAGTACATACAAGAGGAATTGAGGGGAAAGTGAAAAATAATACAAGGGGGAGAAATGAATGACAGTAGAGGGGGTAGAGCGAGAAGAGGGGAGGGGAGGGGAAGGGAGGGGGGATAGTAGAGGATAGGAAAGGTAGTAGAACACAACAATAACAAATTTAAAAAAAGCTATAAATAAATAGAACACCAATAGGTTAAATGAAGTGGGAAAGAGGAGAGGAGGGATAGTGGATGCACTGGGGACAAAACTGAAGCAAATTATATTTTATTTTTGTATGATTACATCAAAACAAACCCAACTATTATATATAACACACAAATAGAATTATTAAAAACTGACATCAATATCAATAGGCTAACCTGTGCGTAGGACTAAAGTATATTATTTTCCACGTCTTAACCAATGCATTGGCCCATTCATTGATTTGATTATGTGATTTTTTTAAAGATTTTTTGATTTATTTGTATATTAATGCTCTATCAATGTGTATGTTGTTATAAATTTGCTCCCATTCTATAGGGTCTCCCTTCACCGCATTGATAAGAAGCTTTTCATTTTGAATCCATCCCATTTATTCATTCTTGATTTTATTTCTTGGACTATAGGAGTCTTTTTTTTTAAATTTTTTATTGTTGGTTGTTCAAAACATTACAAATTTCTTGACATATCATATTCCACACTTTGACTCAAGTGGGTTATGAACTCCCACCTTCACCCCATACACAGATTGCAGAATCACATCAGTTACACATCCATTGATTTACATATTGCCATACTGGTGTCTGTTGTGCTCCGCTGCCTTTCCCATCCTCCCCCCTCCCCCCTCCCCACTGCTCCCCTCCCCTCCCCTCCTCTCTCTCTACCCCCTCCACTGTATAACCCTGAGGGTCTCCTTCCATTTCCATGCAATTTCCCTTCTCTCTCCCTTTCCCTCCCACCTCTCATCCCTGTTAAATGTTAATCTTCTTCTCCTGCTCTTCGTCCCTACTCTGATCTTAGTTTCTCTCCTTATATCAAAGAAGACATTTGGCATTTGTTTTTTAGGGATTGGCTAGCTTCACTTAGCATAATCTTCTTTAATGCCATCCATTTCCCTGTAAATTCTATGATTTTGTCATTTTTTAATGCAGAGTAATACTCCATTGTGTATAAATGCCACATTTTTTATCCATTCGTCTATTGAAGGGCATCGAGGTTGGTTCCACAGTCTTGCTATTGTGAACTGTGCTGCTATGAACATCGATGTAGCAGTGTCCCTGTAGCATGCTCTTTTTAGGTCTTTAGGGAATAGACCGAGAAGGGGAATAGCTGGGTCAAATGGTGGCTCCATTCCCAGCTTTCCAAGAAATCTCCATACTACTTTCCAAATTGGCTGCACCAATCTGCAGTCCCACCAGCAATGTACAAGTGTACCCTTTTCCCCCCATCCTCGCCAGCACTTGTTGTTGTTTGACTTCATAATGGCTGCCAATCTTACTGGAGTGAGATGGTATCTTAGGGTGGTTTTGATTTGCATTTCTCTGACAGCTAGAGATGGTGAGCATTTTTTTATGTACTTTTGATTGACTGTATGTCCTCCGCTGAGAAGTGTCTGTGCAGGTCCTTGGCCCATTTGTTGATTGGGTTGTTTGTTCTCTTATTGTCTAATTTTTTGAGTTCTTTGTATACTCTGGATATTGGGGCTCTATCTGAAGTGTGAGGAGTAAAGATTTCTTCCCAGGGTGTAGGCTCTCTATTTACCTCTCTTATTGTTTCTTTTGCTGAGAAAAAACTTTTTAGTTTGAGTAAGTCCCATTTGTTGATTCTTGTTATTAACTTTTGTGCTATGGGTGTCCTATTGAGGAATTTGGAGCCCGACCCCACAGTATGTAGATCGTAGCCAACTTTTTCTTCTATCAGATGGCGTGTCTCTGATTTGATATCAAGCTCCTTGATCCATTTTGAATTCACTTTTGTTCATGGCGAGAGAAAGGGATTCAGATTCATTTTGTTGCGTATGGATTTCCAGTTTTCCCAGCACCATTTGTTGAAGATGCTATCCTTCCTCCATTGCATGCTTTTAGCCCCTTTATCAAATATAAGATAGTTGTAGTTTTGTGGATTGGTTTCTGTGTCCTCTATTCTGTACCATTGGTCCACCCGCCTGTTTTGGTACCAGTACCATGCTGTTTTTGTTACTATTGCTCTATAGTATAGTTTGAAGTCTGGTATCGCTATACCGCCTGATTCACACTTCCTGCTTAGCATTGTTTTTGCTATTCTGGGTCTTTTATTTTTCCATATGAATTTCATGATTGCTTTCTCTATTTCTACAAGAAATGCCGTTGGGATTTTGATTGGCATTGCATTAAACCTATAGAGAACTTTTGGTAATATCGCCATTTTGATGATGTTAGTTCTGCCTATCCATGAACAGGGTATATTTTTCCATCTTCTAATATCTTCTTCTATTTCTCTCTTTAGGGTTCTGTAGTTTTCATTGTATAAGTCTTTCACCTCTTTTGTTAGGTTGATTCCCAAGTATTTTATTTTATTTTTTATTTTTTGAAGATATTGTGAATGAAGTGGTTGTCCTCATTTCCATTTCAGAGCATTTGTCGCTGATATACAGGAATGCCTTTGATTTATGCATGTTGATTTTATATCCTGCCACTTTGCTGAATTCATTTATTAGCTCTAATAGTTTCTTTGTAGAGCCTTTTGGGTCTGCTAGGTATAGAATCATATCATCTGCAAATAGTGATAATTTAAGTTCTTCTTTTCCTATTTTTATGCCTTTAATTTCTTTCGTCTTTCTAATTGCTCTGGCCAGTGTTTCGAGAACAATGTTGAACAGATGTGGAGAGAGAGGGCATCCCTGTCTTGTTCCAGATTTTAGAGGGAATTCCTTCAGTTTTTCTCCATTCAGAATGATGCTAGCCTGAGGCTTAGCATAGATTGCTTTTACAATATTGAGGTATGTTCCTGTTATCCCTAGATTTTCTAGAGTTTTGAACATAAAGGGATGCTGTACTTTGTCAAATGCTTTTTCCGCATCTATCGAGATGATCATATGGTTCTTAATTTTAAGTCTATTGATGTAGTGAATAACGTTTATTGATTTCCATATATTGAACCAGCCTTGCATCCCAGGGATGAATCCTACTTGATCTTGGTGCACAATTTTTTTGATATGTTTTTGTATCTGATTCGCCAGAATTTTATTGAGGATTTTTGCATCTAGGTTCATTAGAGATATTGGTCTGTAGTTTTCTTTCTTTGAAGTGTCTTTGTCTGGTTTAGGTATTAGGGTGATGTTGGCCTCATAGAATATATTTGGAAGTTCTCCCTCTTTTTCTATTTCCTGAAGTAGCTTGAAAAGTATTGGTATTAGTACTTCTTTAAATGTTTTGTAAAATTCTGCTTTATATCTATCCGGTCCTGGGCTTTTCTTAGTTGGTAGTTTTTGATGGTTTCTTCTATTTCCTCAATTGATATTGGTCTGTTTAGGTTGTCTATATCCTCCTGACTCAATATGGGCAGATCATATGACTTAAGAAATTTATCTATGCCTTCACTATCTTCTAATGTATTGGAGTATAAGGATTCAAAATAGTTTTTGATTATCTTCTGTATTTCTGAAGTGTCTGTTGTGATATTGCCTTTTTCATCCCGTATGCTAGTAATTTGAGTTCTCTCTCGTCTTCTCTTCGCTAGCATCACTAAGGGTCTGTCGATTTTGTTTATTTTTTCAAAGAACCAACTTTTAGTTTTGTCAATTTTTTCAATTGTTTCTTTTGTTTCGATTTCATTAATTTCAGCTCTGATTTTAATTATTTCTTGCCTTCTGCTTCTTTTGTTGTTGTTTTGCTCTTCTTTTTCAAGGATTTTGAGATGATGTATGAGATCATTTATTTGTTGGGTTTTTCTTTTTTTAAGGAATGAACTCCAAGCAATGAATTTTCCTCTTCGAACTGCTTTCAATGTGTCCCATAGATTCCGATATGTTGTGTCTGTGTTTTCATTAATCTCTAAGAATTTTTTAATTTCCTCCTTGATGTCTTCTATAACCCATTGATCATTCAGTAACCTATTGTTCATTCTCCAAGTGATGTATGCTTTTTCCTTCCTTCTTTTATCGTTGATTTTCAGTTTCATTCCATTATGATCAGATAAGATGCATGGTATTATCTCTACTCCTTTATATTTTCTAAGAGTTGCCCTGTGACATAATATATGATCTATTTTTGAGAAGGATCCATGTGCTGCTGAGAAAAATGTGTAACTGCTTGATGTTGGGTGGTATATTTTATATATGTCAATTAAGTCTAGGTTATTAATTGTGTTATTGAGTTCTATAGTTTCCTTATTGAAATTTTGTTTGGAAGATCTGTCCAGTGGCGAGAGAGGTGTGTTGAAGTCTCCCGTGATTATTGTATGGTGGTCTATTAGACTCTTGAACTTGAGAAGAGTTTGTTTGACGAACATAGCTGCACCATTGTTTGGGGCATAAATATTTATGATTGTTATGTCTTGTTGGTGTATGGTTCCCTTAAGCAGTATGTAGTGTCCCTCTTTATCCCTTTTGATTAACTTTGGCTTGAAATCTATTTTATTTGATATGAGTATGGACACTCCTGCTTGTTTCCGAAATCCATATGAGTGATATGATTTTTCCCAACCTTTCATCTTCAGGCTATGTATGTCTTTTCCTATAAAATGCGTCTCCTGTAGGCAGCATATTGTTGGGTCTTGTATTGTGATCCATTCTACTAGCCTTGTGTCTTAATTGGTGAGTTTAAGCCATTAACATTTAGGGTTATTATTGAGATATGGGTTGTTCTTCCAGCCATATTTGTTTATTTCTGTTCCTAAACATGGTTTGTTTTCCTCTTTGATTATTTCCCCCCCTTTACTGTCCTACCTCCCACTGTTGGTTTTCATTGTTATTTTCCATTTCCTCTTCCTGTAATGTTTTGCCGAGGATGTTTTGAAGAGATAGTTTTCTAGCTGCGAATTCTTTAAACTTTTGTTTATCGTGGAAGGTTTTAATTTCATCTTCCATCCTGAAGCTTAATTTTGCTGGATACACAATTCTTGGTTGGAACCCATTTTCTTTCAGTGTTTGAAATATGTTATTCCAGGATCTTCTAGCTTTCAGAGTCTGTGTTGAAAGATAAGCTGTTATCCTGATTGGCTTACCCTTAAGTGTAATCTGTTTCCTTTCTCTCGTAGCTTTTAAAATTCTCTCCTTATTCTGTATGTTGGGCATCTTCATTATAATGTGTCTAGGTGTGGATCTCTTATGATTTTGCACATTTGGCGTCCTGTAGGCTTCTAGGATTTGGGATTCTGTCTCATTCTTCAAGTCTGGGAAGTTTTCTCCTATTATTTCATTGAATAGACTGCTCATTCCTTTGGTTTGGAGCTTTGTACCTTCCTGTATCCCAATGACTCTTGAGTTTGGTCTCTTAATTTTATCCCATATTTCTTGGATGTTCTGCTCATGGTTTCTTAACAGTCTTGCTGAGCTGTCTATGTTCTTTTCCAGTTGAAATACTTTGTCTTCATTGTCTCATGTTCTATCTTCTAAGTGTTCTACTCTGCTGGTAGTATTCTCCGTTGAGTTTTTAAGTTGGTTTATTGCTTCCTGCATTTCTAGGATTTCTGTTTGTTTGTTTTTTATAACCTCTATCTCCCTGTATAGTTGATCTTTTGCTTCCTGGATTTGTTTGTGTAATTCATTGTCGAAGTGATCTTTCATTGTCTGATTTTGCTGTCTAATGTCTTCCTTGATACTCCAGATCATCTGAAGCATGTATATCCTGAATTCTTTATCTGACATTCCATCTGCTGCAGCTGTTACCTCTTCTAAAGTTGCGTTGACCTGCATTGCTTGTGGTCCTTTCTTTCCTTGTCTTTTCATACTGCTTGCGTATCTTTCCTGCAGGCGCGGGCGGCGGCTCTGCTCTCTCCTTATTCCAATTGGGGTGTAGTGGCTACCACGTCAGCAGGTCACTGGGCCTGTTCTGGGCGCTGGCGGTGGCTCTGTTCTGCCCCTACTCCAATTGGGGTGACGAGTGTACCATGCCGGCAGGCCACCGGGCCTGATCCGCTGGTCGGTTGCAGGTTTGCCTATCCTGCAGGCGCGGGCGGTGGCTCTACTCTGCCCCTATTCCAAATGGGGTGACGTGTCTGTCGTACCAGCAGGCCACTGGGCCTGTCCTGCTGGTCGGTCGCAGATCTGCCCACCTTTCGGGCATGGGTGGCGGCTCTGCTCTGCCCCTACTCCAATTGGGGTGTCCTGACTACCCCGCCTGCAGGTCGCTGGGCCTGTTCCTGGCACAGGCGGCGACTCTGCTCTGCCCCTACTCCAATTAGGGTGGTGTGTGTACCACGCCGGCAGGCTCCTGGGCCTGATCCGCTGGTCTGTCGCAGGTCTGCCTACCTTGGAGGCGCGGGCGGCGGATCTGCCGTGCCCCTTCTACCACGCCTGCGGACCCCTGGGCCTGATCTGCAGGTTGGTCAAAGGTCTGCTCACCCTGCGGGCATGGGTGGCGGTTCCGCTCCGCCCCCACTCCAATTGGGGTCACATGGCCACCACACCGGCAGGGCCTGATCCGGGCGTGGGAGAAGGATCTGCTCTGCCCCTACTCCAGTTGGGGTGACGTGTGTACCACACTGGCAGGCCACTGGGCCTGACCCGCCAGTCTGTCACAGGTCTGTTTACCTTGCAAGCGCGGGCGGCGGCTCTGCCCTGCCCCTCCTACCACGCCCATGTACCACTGGGTCGCGGGTCTGCCCACCTTGCGGGTGCGGGTGGCGGCTCCGCTCCACCCCCTCTCCATTTGGGGTCATGCAGTCACCACGCTGGCGAGCCACTGGGCCTGCTCTTGGCGCTGGCGGCGGCCCGGCTCCTCCCCTCTGGCTCGACGACAAATTGAGGAGACTCGGGTGTCTGTGCCTCACCCCCCCTACCAGGAGACCAACTGTTTCTGTCGCCGCTGGTATTGATGAAGTTCTCTCCTCCGCCGCTTTCTGATGACATCAGATCTCTGCCATGTTGGTATCCTATGCGAATGGCAGCATTTCGTTCCCCTTGCCGGGCAACCAAAGCAATGGGTGAGTCCTGACCGGCCCTCAGCAGGACCCGGGGTATAGGAGTCTTATTAAGGAATCCAGGGCCTAATCCAACACGATGAAGATTTGAACCTACTTTTGTCTATTAGGTGCAGTGTCTCTAGTTTAATTCCTAGGTCCTTGATCCACTTGATTTGAGTTTTGTGCATGGTGAGAGACAGGGGTTTAATTTCATTTTGTTCCATGTTGATTTCCAGTTTCCCCTGCCCCATTTTTAAAAAGGCTATCTTTTCTCCAATATAATATTTGGCTCCTTTGTCTAGTATGAGATAACTACATTTATATGGGTTTGTCTCTGTGTCCTCTATTCTGTACCATTGGTGCTAATACCATGCTGTTTTGGTTACTATTGCTCTATATTTTAGTTTAAGTTCTGGTATAATGATGCCACCTGCCTCACTCTTCTTGGTAAAGTTTGCTTTACATATTCTGGGTCTCTTATTTTTCCAGATGAGTTTCATGATTGCTTTTTTTATTTCTATGAGGAATGTCATTGGAATTTTGATTGGGATTGCATGAAATCTGTATAGTGCTTTTGGCAGTATAATCATTTTGAAGATATTAATTCTGCCTATCCAGGAGCATGGGAGGATCTTCCATCTTCTGAGGTTTTCTTCAATTTCTTTCTTTAGTGTTCTGTAGTTTTATTTTAGAGGTCTTTCACTCTTTCATGAAGTTGATTCCCAAGTATTTTATTTATTTATTTATTTTGAGGATATTGTAAAATGGGTGATTTTCCTTGTTTCTCTTTCAGATGATTTGTCACTGATGTAAAGAAATGCCTTTGATTTATGGGTATTGATTTTACATTCTGATAGTTTGCTGAATTCATTCATTAGTTCTAGAATTTTTCTGGTGGAATTTTTTGGATCTTCTAGGCATACAATCATGTTGTTGGAAAACAGTGATAGTTTGAGTTTTTCTTTTCTTAACCATATCCATTTAATTTCTTTCATCTATCTAATTGCTTTGACTATATTTTCAAAAACTACGTTAAATAGAAGTGGCAAAAGAAGGCATCCCTGTCTTCTTCCAGCTTTTAGAGGGAATGCATTCAATTTTTCTCCATTTAGAATGATGTTAGCCTGTGGCTTAGCATAGATAACTTTTACAGTATTGAAAATGTTCCTGTTATGCCTAGTTTTTTTAGTGTTTTGAACATAAAGGAATGATGTATTTTGTCTTTTCTGCATCTATTGAGATGATCATATGATTCTTATCTTTAAGTCTATTGATGTAGTAAATTACATTTTATAATGAATAAAGTCTATTGATGTGATTAATTACATTTACATTTATGTTGAACCATCCTTACATCCCTGGGATGAACCCTACTTGATTGTAGTTCACTATCTTTCTAATATGTTTTTGTATTTTATTTGCCAGAATTTTATTGAGAATTTTTGCATCTATGTTTATTAGAGATAGAAATCTGAAGCTTTCTTTCTTTGATGTGTCTTTGTGTGATTTTGGAATCAGGATAATACTGGTATGATAGAATGAGTTTTCAAGTGCTCCCTCTTTTTACATTTCATGAAATAGTTTGAGGAGTATTTGCATTAATTCTTTAAAGGTCTTGCAGAACTCAGCTGGTATCTGTCTGGTCCTGGGATTTTCTTTGTTGGGAGGCTTCTGATGGCATCTTCTATTTCATTCCTTGAAATATATCTGTTTAACTTGTGAGTACTATCCTGATTCAGTTTGAGAAAATCATATGACCCTAGAAATCTGTCAATACCTTTGATATTTTCTATTTTACTGGAGTACAAATTTTCAAAATAGTTTCTTATTATCTTGTGTATTTCTGTTATGTTCATCATGATATTTCCTTTTTCATCACAGATGTTAGTAATTTGAGTTTATTCTCTCTTCCTTATAAGCATGACTAAGGGTTTATGAATTTTATTTATTTTTTCAAAGAATCAACTTTTTATTTTGTCAATTTTTTCAATTGTTTCTTTTGTTTCAGTTTCATTGATTTCATATCTGATTTTAATTATTTCCTGTCTTCTACTGCTTTGGGTCTTGCTTTATTCTTCTTTTTTGGGGGGGCTTTTAGATTTAATTTTAGGGCATTTATTTGTAGACTTTTCCTTCTTTTAAGGAATGAACTCCATGCAATGAACTTTCTTCTTAGTATTGCCTTCACAGTGTCCCAGAGATTTCGATATGTTGTGTCAGTGTACTCATTTAACTCTAAGAGTTTTTCAAATTATTTTAGATTTTTTGTGTAGTTGTACATGGACATCATGTCTATTTTACTTATTTTCATAAGCAGTTCTAAGAATCAAACCCAGAGCCTGACACATGCTCGGCAAGCATTCTGCCACTGAGCCATAACCTCTGATAATTTTTAATCTCCTCTTTGATGTCTTTCACAACCCATTATTCATTCAATAGCATAATATTTACTCTTCAGGTTTTGGAGTATCTTCTATTTTTTATTTCATCATTGATTTCTAATTTTATTCCATTATAATCTGATAGAATGCAGGGTAGTATCTCTACTTCTTTGTATTTGCTAAGAGTTGCTTTGTGGAATACTATATGGTCTATTTCAGAGAAGAATCCATGTTCTGGTGAGAAGAAAGTGTATTCACTCATTGGTGGATGAAATATTCTCTATATGTCTGTTAAGTCTAAGTTCTTGATTGTATTATTGAGTTCTATAATTTCTTTGTTTAGCTTTTGTTTGGAAGATCTATCCAGTGGTGAAAGAGGCATGTTAAAGTCATCCAGAATTACTTTATTGTGGTCTATTTGACTCTTGAAGTTGAGAAGAGTTTGATTGATGAGCATAGATGCTCTACTGCTTGGGGTATACATATTTATAATTTTTAAGTCTTGTTGATATATGGATTCCTTAAGTAGTATGAAATGTTCTTCTTTATCCCTTTTGATTAACTTTGGCTTGAAGTCTATTTGATATGAGGGTGGAAACCCCTAGTTGTTTCTACAGTCCATGTGAGTGTGTTTTTTCCCAACCTTTCACCTTTGGGCTGTGGATGCTTTTTCCTATGAGATGAGCTCCTTGAATGCAGCATATTGTTGTTGTTGTTGTTTTAAATTCAACCTGCCACTCTATGTCTTTTGTTTGGTGATTTCAGGACATTAATATTGAGGGTTACTATTTAGACATGATTTAGACATGATGTATATTCTTAATTCCTTCTCTGACATTTCATCAACTGCACTTTCCATTTAGACATGATTTGTATTTCATGTCATTTTTGTTTATTTTTGGTATTTATATTGACTTGTTTTCTCTTTTGGCTGATTTTTTCTTTAGTGTAATCACTCCCTTTGCTGATTTTCATTGTTGTTTTTCATTTGCTTCTTTTGGTCTATTTTTCCAAGATGTTCTGTACTGCAGTCTTTCTAGTTGTAAATTCTTTTAACTTATGTTTGTCATGGAATGTTTTTATTTCATCATCAAATCTAAAGCTTATTTTTCCTGAATATGATTCTTGGTTGGCATCCATTTTCTTTCATAGATTGGTATATATTTTTTCAGGATATTCTAGCTTTGAGGGTCTGGATTGAAAATCTGCAGAGATCCCAATATTTTTCCATATATGTAATCTCATTCCTTTCTCTGTTGCTTTTAAATTTTTATCCTTACTCTGTTTGCTAGACCTTTTCATTATAATGTATCTTGGTGTAGATTTGTTTTAATTTTGTACATTTGGTTTCCTATAGGTCTCTTGTATTTGATTTTGCAATTTATTCTTCATGCTTGGGAAATTTTCTAATATTATTTCATTGAAGAGATTGTGCATTCCTTTGGTTTGAATCTTTGTGCCTTCCTCTATCCCAATAAATCTTAGATTTGGTCTATTGATGTTATCCAGTAATTATTGGGTGTTCTGTTTATGGTTTCTTACCATCTTCACTGTGTGCTCAACTTAATTTCAAGATTGTATATTTTGTCTTCATTATCTGACATTTTGTCTTCCAAGTGATCTAATCTGCTATTTATGCTTTCTGTTGAGTTTTTGTTTGTTTGTTTGTTGATTGTTTCCTTGATTTCTGATTTTATTTTCAGAATCTCTCTTTCTTGAAGTACTGTTTTGCTACCTGTATTTTCCCCCTTATCTTTTGTTGGTGTGATCAGTGGTTGCCTGTATTTTCTCAATTAGGTCATTCTTTACTTTGTAGGTCATTTTAATTATGTATATTCTTAATTCCTTCTCTGACATTTCATCAACTGCACTTTCCATGGATTGTATTATTGTAGTATCTTGGTGTGTTTTTTCATGTTTTCTATGTGTCTTCCTTTCTTGCAGTGCAAATCTGAGTTACTACAGTTTCTACCCTATAATCTTATAGTGACCCTGAAGATTACTTGTACCTCACCTTGGTTTTGGACTTCTAGCCCCCAGCCAATGTCCCATGATAAATGCTACTGCAAATAAATGTGGTGGTGCCAATCGTGGAGATAACTCAAGATAGCTGTGAAGTTGTGTCAAAATGGATGCAACTACTCTCAGAGATGGGGCTAAAAAGTGGGCCTTGCAGTGGCTTTGGGCTGCCTGTTCTGCGATGCTGCTGCCTCAAAGCCCTACCTATTGTCCCAAGGTGGAGGCTGTTGCATCGGGAGGGCTATGGCAATGCTTACAGGGGCCCAAGATGGAGGTTGGGTAGGCCTGGGTAGACCAGGGACACCTTCCTCCCTTTTTTGAATGTGTTCTTGCATTTTGCACAAAAAAGGTGTTAAAGGTTCATTTTGAACTTTCCAAATTTTTAACCTGGAATCAATCTTTTATCTAACTAGCCCTGCTTCCTATATTGAAATATGGTATTTTTATTCAAGGATCTGGTCACCAAGACTGATCCACTGGTCCTTGCTATTAAAATGTCACTGTTACCCAGTCCCATTAGTGCAGACATGTATGAATTTAAATTTCTGCATTCAAACACTCAAACAAACACACATACTCACACACACACACACACACTTGTTTCTCTATTTTTCTATCTGGAAAAGCATGAACTCACAGTGATACATTCCATTTCAGTCCTACTTCACAGATCTCATTCCAATTTTCTTTCCTGAACCAGAGAGTCACCAACATTTCCTATGAAAACTGGATTTCATTGTCCTTGATGTATTTACTTTTTAAAACAATCTCTCTCTATACAGATAAATTCCATTCCATCCTATTCTAAAACCACATGCCCTCCTTAGTTCACTGGGGTGTTTTTTACCCTATTTTGTCAACGAGTGTTTATGACAGGCTACCTCTGTCTGTGGAGCCCATCTCAGGTTGATTGGGCTCCCATACTCAGACAGACTGTCCCTTCTGAGGACACCTTCCTAATTGTATCTCATATCTGACTTGAAGCCACCATTATTCCCTCCTCCACTACAAAGTGTGCCCTCACATTGCTAGACCGCATCTAATGGCAGTAGGAGTGAATTAATCAGGAAGGGAAAGGGAAGTAAAGGGAAGGAAGTTATGGGACAGGAATAAGATGGAAAAATCCTGTGTAGCTCCTGATACCAGTTGAATCTGAGGAGCACTGCTGTAAAAATGATTGACTATCAACCATTTTCTAATTCAATGCTCATTGTGCTTGTTATCAAGTCAGTTATTGAAGATGGACTACAAATATGTTTCTTGCTTTCCAGAATCAATAAGGGAGATAGGAAGGGAATATGAAATCTAAACTAGAGATACAGTAATAACTACATCAGTAGAATGTTTCAAATTATGTGCTTCAAAATTTGCAGAAGGACACTATGAATATAATTTTCCAGCAATGCAAAAATTCACATTTGATTAACTGTATCTGTCTTACTATTTAATTTGAATTTCCAAAAAAGCTCCATGTATTCAGTGATTGTGATGATTAAAAGATTGAGTTGTGACTCTCACTGATTCAGTAATATATATCCCCTTAAATGTTCATAGAGGCTTCAGATAAATTTTATAAGGATATATTTATTGACTTTCTCATTATAAAACTTATCACAGCATATTTCAAAGAACGCATCATATATCAAGGTCACTACAAAAGCCACCACAACCACCCTCATTTTCATTAAAAATTGTTGACAAATTTGGTGATAAATATTGATTCTCTGATCAGAGCTCAGGAGGAGCTGCCAGTACTAACTTGTAGTGAGAAGAGAGAGCCCATTACACCCAGAAAGGGTGAATCTTCACATCTGGCACGGAGGTGGGCACCTACTTTTCATCAAAAAATAGGTAATACTCTGCACAGACCCTGAGAAAGCTCAGCAAAGTTCCCCAGCATCTCTTATCATTTATCAATTGAGGAATATAGAGTCTACCTTCATTCTGAGTTTTCTTCACAAAATAAATTTTTGTTCTTTGATGTTCTGCGTCCCAGTGTCCAAGAAGAACCATGCAAAAAATCCTTAGGGAAGTTCAGGCTCCACTAATTGTCCCATCTCTGCACAAAACCTTCAGAATAATGGGCTTTTCAGGTTGAAGAAGTCCTAGATTGCCTAATTTCAGAGGAATCTGTAACATATAGCCAAGCACATGGAGAATGAAGCACAATGAATGAAGCAACAGCAACTGCAGCAGCAAAGTAGAGAAGATACATTAAGCACAGTCATGCTTTACAAACATGAAAACTACTTTTAGTATCATGTATCTTGAATTTCTCCTACTCCTTCTCTAACATGTGTCATGATGGGATAGTAAAATTATTCATTTATGTGAAAAATTATTTTATGAATATCTCTTTTACTAGGCCTGAGACAAAATGAGATCGACTTATTCACTTTATTGATAAAATTGTAAATAAAGGACTGGAGTTGTGGCTTAGTGGTAGAGCATTTCCCTAGCATGTGAGGCACTGGGTTCGATTCTCAGCACCACATATAAATAAATAAAATAAAAGTCCATCAACTAAACAAAAAATGATTTTAAGAAAATTGTACACTAAAAAAACAAGTTTTAAAAAATTTAAAATAGATTCCTACACATTAAGACAAACTTTTAGAGAACTGTATAAAGTTAATTTTGTGCCTGCTGAAACTTAACAAAGAACCCTGAGGAGGTTTTATACACTTCAATGTCACGAGCAGTCTTCAACTTCCAAAGGGTCTGTTCACGTCTCCCAGTTGAACTCAATCTGTAGAATGATGGAAGTGGTCTTAATTCCTTAAGACCATTATGCTTTGCTTTGCTCTTTGGGAATCTCCTCTTGGCTTATAAGCACAGTGCAAATGGGGATCTTCTGAGCCCTTCAGTGTTTTGACTAAATCCTCATGCCATTTCCAGAATCACTCCACAGGGCTGGGGGTATCTCCAACAGAGTACTCTTTTGCTCTCAGTAAGAAGCAAATTATTGTTTAGATTGAGAAGACCAGCCTGGAGAAGACAGAGCTTGCAGAAAGTATCTGCCCCATTCCTGGTGTGTCAGAGGGCCCCTTCCTATCAGCCAATTGGCCCTGAAACCATCTCTACCCTTCTCTCCCATGCAGATGGCCCACTGAGAAGGAAAAGTTGCATATTAAACCCACAAGTCCTGGAATTGAACCACTGTCAATAGGGAGGTTGTGTAAGTTCTGGTGAGGAGAGCTTCACTCAAACATCATAAACCTGTGGTCACCACACCTCACGACTGTGCACAGGGTCTCTCCAGGAGACTTAAAGCTGAATTTACACTGTGCTCAAGTTCACAGTCCACACATACACATGTCACACTAATCTGCATTGAGTCCATATGTTTTTTATACTTTGGTCTTCATAAAACCATAGACTTAGAGCCCCTACAGTGAAGAACTCTAAAACCTCAAAGATGATGCAAAAGAGACTCATTGGACTATAGATCTAAGAATTAAATGATGAGTGAGCATATTTTTTCTGTGACTAGGTCCCTATGTTTGGAAAAACATCTTCAAGTAAAACATGTATATGAAAATCTACTGACCTGTGTTTCCTTACAAGGTTGGAAGGAGAAGTTCTGCATTACTCTTGCAAGAGCAAGTTTTATGTTCATGAGAGCAAACCTCATGCCAATGCAGTTTCGGGGGCCATTTCCAAAGGGCATGTACACATAAGGATCGATGCTGTCCTTGTTCTTCTTACTGAACCTGGTTCCACAATAGATGACAAATCAACAAAACATTAAAACCACAACAGTTACTTGTTTCAAAGTGTCCCTTAGACACCCCCAAGCAATGGTGTAAAAGAGGCTTTTGGGGCTGATTTGTATTGAAATCCAGCTGTGGTTTTTCTGTGAGAATTTTTAAGCTATGGAATTTTTCCACCTACCCTCCTCCCTTAACCTATAGGATCTTTCAGTCATTTTGAGATGAGATTAATGCAGTTTAAAAGGAATCATGGTAAATTGAGACAGTAAAGGAAACAACACACACACAAAATATAAGACATATAAAGCATAAACACAAAATGAAATGAGATAGTGGTTTGTCAGTTATGGCACATTCTATAAAATTTGAACACACAAACATACATACACACACACACACACACACACACACACACATGCATACACACAAACACAGTCATGGTGCCATATCTGAGGAGGATTAGTTTCAGCATCTGGCCACTACAAAATCTTGGGTGATGATGTCTCTTATAAAAATAATGGGGAAATATTTGTATACTCTAAGCACATACTGAAATATATTTTAAATCATTTCTGGATTGCATAGTAACTAATAAAATGTACATACTTTATAAACACTTATTGTATTAGAAAGTTTATAGGGAAATGACAAGAAAAATGTTTATATTTAGTTGAAATCATAGATGCAAAACCTGTACATACAGAGTGTCATCAAGTGATAATGGAGAATTTACACATTATTGTTAAACATTTGTTCAAAATCAAATAAATATGATACAATCTAGTTTTTCAAAAAAATCTATATTTATACAGAAATATGTTTGTGAGAACATAATCACATTATAAACTTGTGATTATTTAAAGGATTTGAAATACTGGATGGATATCGCATCCTTTTTGTTAATTGTCACAAATTTATACCATTTTGCAAGTAAATGTCATGTTTGTAACATGAAAACAGCTTAAAATAAAAAAGACATACATGAAAATGATTGCACAGTTACCTGTATGTCACCTATGCTAATAGATACAAGGATATGCTTGAATCAGCCTAGCCCAGTTTGTTCCCTTTCCCAGGGTCCCTGTACCTTTCAGGATGGAACTCCTCAGGCTCTGGCCAATACTTTGGGTCTCGATGAAGAACATAGATTGGTATCATCACCAGTGTCCCCTTACTAATGAATACTCCATTGATATCAATATCTTTCTTACAGATTCTTTCAAGTCTGGCACCAATTGGGTATAATCTGAGAGTTTCATTTACCACCATGTCCAGGTACTCCATCTGCATCAGGGTATCATAGGTAACAGGTGCCTGAAGGGAAAAAATGAAATTTGGGGGAATTAAGGTTAGAAACTAACTTTAAACTCAATCTATGCTGTATTATTAAAGTGTTAGAAGATCCCAAAATATACTCAGAATGGTGAAGGAGAGTAGTGCTTACAATTGACCTAGCATTGTAATAACAATCATGCCCATTTGACAACCATGTCCATGGCCCATTGAGAAGTGCAGGGTAGTTATGTACATAAGAGACCTTTGGGACAATCCAAAAATTCAGTGTGTTATATCCTCAGCAGCATCATGTACTACTTTTTCTCATGTGAGGAAAAGTGACTAATAGCACCCAAAACAGAATATGACAATTACACTCAGGCAAAATATGTGAAAGTCACTGTCACCTTTCACTAGAAAACTCATGTATCTATTTCAAGTATATAGAACATATAAAAAAAGAAATAACCTTTCTACATCAGTTTATAGTTGAATAATCCTGCTTTGGAGAATGTATATATTATATATTATATATATATAATCTCCAAAGCAGGATTATATATCATAGAGATAACACTACATCATGTAAAAATGTTGGGAGAAACTGGTAACTTCCACCCTAATACCACCAAAAAAAAGGCTAATATTGGATGGCACCATGTCACACAATTTCAGTTCCAGAGAACATTCTAAGGAGGACAGGAAGCCACTCTCAGCCCCAACCTCTGTTGCTGGACCAGTCTCCTGGTTGTTCTTCATGGCTTCATTGTGAGCTCTGAAGAAGAGACTTTGTGCCCACTTCACTGCCAAACCAGCCATGCCAGCCCCAGAGACCAGGTGTATTCATATCCAATAGACTCTCTGTTTAGGCAGAGGTGTGAGGACAGCAGGCACAACATGTGACTAATGCCTGTGTGTCACTGGAGAGGACACAAGGTAGAAGTAAGGTGTTTGGCTCAGGAGCCAGAAAACCTGAATCATCCCGTGACTTCTCTCTAATACATGACTAGAGTGTGAAGCTGTGTGGAGCAGAGCAGAGTCGGCCTGCCCACCAAGCCCAGGCTCACTCAGCAGACAGCAGGGCAGGAGCTCATGCCACCGCTCAGCAGAGCCAATGATCTGGACACTTGAGTGACACATGCTTACACTTCCTAGGTGTCATCATGGTAACTGGTAATGGGTACAACTGAAATTTCATTCTTTTCAAAATTCCTTGTAGTTTTGGGAATAACATTTTCCCCCAAATACTATTTTCTCCTTCATTTGTCTCTTCAGATCCTTTCCAAATAGAGCTGGTAAAAAGAATCAGTGACTATATTTTGGACAAAGCCTCCTAGGAAGGGACGAGGAGGCAGTCATGTTGAGTGTCCCCCTCTCTCCTCCCTCTCCAGGTACCATCTTCTCACCTTATTGGGCAAAGCTGCATCAATCTCCTGCTGCAGTTTGGTCTGGACATCAGGATGGGTGGCCAGTTCATACAAAATGAAGGAAAGAGCACTGCTAGTGGTCTCATAGCCAGCAAAAATGAAGATAATTGATTGAGCCACAAGTTCCAGATCAGACAGGGCTAATGGAAGAGAAAACACAACTTAGTTAAATCCAGCAAATCACAACATCAGGGTTTAGATGAAGAGAAATCCCATTAAAAACCACTGATCACTAGGCAGGACCATGGAAAAGCAATTCAGGGTCATTCTCAGAGTGGTTTTCACTCTCGTGTCTATCTGATAGGGGAGACAAAGGAAAATTTTTTAATCCAGTTTTCCTGAGGTCTACACCACTCTTGGACTTGGTTACTAACTGTGCCATTCTCATCACCACCAAAGATAGGTAATTTCAAGAGACACTATTTCTATCTAAGATACACAGTATGATCAATATGTCCCTTAGATTATCATAAATCTACTTTGTGTAAGTACAAAAGCGGATGATATTCTTGTCCAGGACAATTTTTAATTATTCTAGGTAACATATAGCTTGAAATACTGATTTGATTGTTTGTAATACTAAGGTTTCAATGTGTGGGAAATTGAAACATCTAAACATGTTGGAAGAAATGTAAGGAAATATTGGGCAGCAAAGAGACTGTTGCTATTCAAAGCCTGGTCCATGGACAAGCAGCATCAATAGCATTTGGGAAATTATTCGAAACACAGAATCTCAAACCCATTCTAGAACTAGCAAGTCAAAATGTGAACTTCCATTTTATGAACTTTCATAAAATGTGGTGATTCTATTCTATTGAAAACTGTCAATAGAGCGGCAGTGGGCATGACATGTGGTGAAAAAGTAGGGTCAATTTTAGTAAAACACAGCACTTATTCAGTCACTACTGAATGTCCCCTTCCTTAGTACATGCCCTCTCTCTGCTCTACTTCATGCACACCAAACATCTCTTCTCATAGAAACTGACCTCCATGTTGATTTTTCTCTTGACAGAAGCTAAGCAGAATCATGAAATTAATTCATGTATCTTGGAATGCATCAGGACGTTTAGATACCTGGATCCCTGAAATAACATGGTCCCTATGCCAAACATACAATTCAAGATAAAAAAAGAATACACAAAACAAGTGTTTGAAAGGTCTACAGAGTTGAGATTTACTGATGTTTTTTTCTATGATGATGTCACGAGAACATCTAAGTACCAAATCTTTTTTCCCAGTGAGTTTGAACACCATGAAGTAGGATTATAAAGTCAAGGTTTGGGCCAGGAACAGTGGCACACACCTGTAATCCCAGTGGGAAGCTGAGGCAAGATATTCATGTGTCCTCAGCAACAGTGAGGTGTTATACAACTCAATGAGACTCTGTCTCTAAATAAAATACAAAGTAGGGCTGAAGATGTGGCTCAGTGGTTGAGTACCCCTGAGTTAAATCCCTGGTACCCCACTCCCCAATGCCAAAAAAAAATTTAAGGTTTGAAGCTCAGATGTTTGCATTCATAGCTACCAGCCATATATGAGTGTTTAAATTTTAATTAATTAAAAGTTAATACACTTAAATTCCTCAGTGGCACTAACCACATGTCAAATGGTCAGTAGGCACATGTGTTTGGTGGTTATTGTATTGAAACAAACTATAGACCATTTCCATCATCACAGAGAGCTGAATAGAACTGGGTAGATACATATAGGATAGATGGATGGATGGATGGATGGATGGATGGATGGATGGATGATGGATGGATGGATGTATATGCACATGTGAACACAAAAGTATGTACACTGGAGGGGCTGCAGTTATGGTTCAGTGGTATAGTGCTCACCTCCCATGTGCAAGGCCCTGGGTTTGATTCTCAGTACCACATAAAAATAAATAAATAAAATGAACATAATGTGTCTGTCTACTACCAAAAAATGAATATTTTAAAAAAATATACACTGGGGCTAGGTTTGTGGCTCAGTGGTAAAGCACTCACCTAGCACACATGAGGCACTGGGTTTGATCCTCAGCACCACATAAAAATAAAATAAAAGTATTGTGTTCACCTACAACTAAAAAAGATATTTTCAAAAATATGTACACTGGCAGGCTGTAGTAAGCCCAGCCCTCATCTCTAGAATTAATTGTTCAACATTCAGGAATTTTTATCATATGATTGTCAAGACACTGGGTACCCAAAATTAGAACTGCAATGGGAGTATTTGTGTCACAGAAATAAGCTCTAAATTCGAAAATTTCTTTTGAAGGAGAGAGAAAAATAGTTTATATCACTGGATGTGAGTAGATACAGAAATATTTCTTTCCTCTGCTTCATGTAGAAGTATTTCATGTTAATAATCTTGTCTGCTGAGAGTATCTAAAAGCAAAAATCTACAAGATGATCACAGGTTTTGATTTCTAAATTCAATTAATTACTAAATAAATAAATAAATAAATAAAACCCTAAGATCCATGGAAAAATCACTGCTTCCAAAGTGGTCAGGAGAAACAGGGCAGAAACCTAAAATATCTTAAATCAGAAAGCAAGAAAATACTTGGAAAATAAATGAAAAGGGCACAGAATACACTGTATGTTCCTATAATGTGGATACATGTCAGAGAATGTACAAGACCTAGAGCAAACCTAAGGAACTCTGTAGACTTCGAATGATAGAGGTTCAATACAAGTTCCTGAACTGTGACAAATATAAGTCTCTGGTGGTGGACATTAAGAGTGAAGCAGTATATTCAAGACTACATGGAGAACCTCTATGTTTTCAGCTCAATATTGCTATGGATGTATAATTTCTCAGAATAAACAGAAGCTACTTTTTAAACAAACACAAGGAAAGGTGACAAGAATAATAGAGGACTCAAGAGCCTACATGAAAGGGGTTCCAGTGGACAAATAAGGGAGAAATTGAGCATCAAATAAAAATATTAAGAAAATAAGTTGAATAAAAATACCATGCTAGTGAAAGAAATACTTGTTTATATCAGCTTCAACATTGAACATGGCTCTAGTTGTGCTTCCAGAAAGTTCCTCAGGCTACTGTATATAATATCCAAGCACGGCCTTTCTGCAACTTGGTAGAAATGCTCTTCTTCCTGGAAAACCTGCTAAACATTTCAAGAACAACCCTTCCCACTGAGTTTCCCCATCAGTAGACAAGGTAGCAACCTTGGTTACCTTTATGAGATTCCACATCTTTGGAATTCTGAGAATTTATCATAAGCTGAAGAAAATCCACCCGATGCTAGAAACAGTGATTTCAAAGATAGAATGTTAATTATGAAATCAGAAATAAATTAAGAGTGCAGAACTTATCTACCCTTCTGAGGCTATGACTTCTTTAAGTACAGAAGTCCAGCTGGAGTTTCCTAAGTCATCAGTGAAGAAAAGTATCCATCTACAAACTTTGGAGAGTAGGACGTTTCCCTGAGTGAAAACTGGCTGTGGTGTCCAATAGCTACTGGTCTTTGCTCTCCCTGCTTGTGAGCTCTGTGGATTCTGAACACAGCCTCCTGGCCAGAGAGTGGTTGGCTTTGTCTCCTGTTACATTTATTTGCTCAGGGAGAAGCCCTGGATGGCAATATTTTGTTTTACTGCCTTAATTCTTCACCAAAGAAGCCACAGATTAATCTCCTTCCATTTATAGAGCTCATCATTAGATTTTGGGCAAGCTTCTTGAAAGATCCCACCATGCTTGAAGCTTTGAACTTGTACTGACACCTGGAGGGCCCATCCTTGCTCCCTGGCCTGCACACATTCTTGTGCTGGCCTTCGTACATGAAAAAAAAACTTCACCTAAAGAACCCATGCCTGCTCCATTAGGGGCCAGACAGTACCAGCTACCCTGAGGATGCCTTCTGTGGAGTTTTTGTAAAGTGAGAGGTTTGTAAATGCAATGATTCTTTGCCAATATAAAATCTGATAAAATTAAACCACCAGGAAAAAAAATTCTGTTGAAATTTTATCTATTGAAGAGAAGGGATATGATAAAAAAAATTTTCTCTATTTAAAAAAATCATTTCAACTGATATGTAAAAACATTAAGCTATACACATATTAACAAGGTACCTGATTACTTTGATATATGTATATGCTGTTTGATGTTTATGTCAGTTTAGACACATCTTTAATTGCATTTATCATTTCCTGATGATGGATATTTTCAAAACCTATTTGGATCAATTAATAGGAACAATTTTAAAATAGTGCAGCAATAAACATGGGAGTACATATCTCTCTTTGACATTCTGATTTCACTTCCTGTGGCTAGATACCCAGTAGTGAGATTGCTGGATCATACGGTGGGTCTGTATTTGATTTCTGTGGGCCCTCCAGACAATTTTCCATAAAGGCTGTCCTAATTTACATTCTACTCAACAATGTACAAGGACTCCTTTTTTAGAGTATTTGGGACTTTTTCTATCAGTAATATTTATGCCTTGACAAACTAAATTCCATGCCCATTATTTAATTGTAAATGTTTTCTCTTTGGTTCACTATTTTTTCAATATTTGAAATATATAATTTTATTTATTTTAATATTTTTATTAGTTCTTTTTAGTTGTATGAGAGTAGAGTCCATTTTGACGTAATTATAAAAGCTTGGAATACATCTTACACTAATTCACTTCCCTCTCTGATTCATTCTTGTATCTCAATTACCAGATGCTAAATTCTTTATTCTCCCCAAATGGAAACCCTCTACTACTCTCAACCAAGAGTTCTTCATCTACCTTTTAAAAATATACAAAGAAGCATGGAAGTCATTCACCCATAGGCAAATAAGTTATCAAAAATGAACCTCCTCTGTAGCCACCACCAGATTTTACCTGTTGTTTCTCTTGGAGGCGACTTTCTTTCATTCTGTTTATAGCTTTCTTTAAAAAATTTGTGACATCCTTTGAAAACATAGAGATATTCATTGCCTCATAAATTGGAGTAAGGAATGGAAAGATTGCTGCAGGGGAAAGAAAAAACAAAGGACACTTCAGTGAAAAAATGTAAAATTTACCTGGAGCAATTACATCTTCTCTACCAATCAGAAAAGTGGAAGTCGTAAGGGTTCCTAAAGAGGAACTGTTCCTTCTGAGACTGCTGATTGAGCTCCAGGCAACTGGCTGAGCAAGAGGATGTCATATATAGGGCCACCATCATAGTAGTGAGATCAGAGGCCCCTTGTGCCTCTGTGGAGTGACTAAAGGAGCAAGATGAAAACCCTGACCCCTTTCCCCTTCATGTACTGGAATAGAGTGTCTTTGGATAAATCTAGGCTTTAGTCTGAGGTGGCAATTAATCATGCTCTTCAAGAAAGAGCAGTCAGGATGGGACCAACAGAGCATGTGTTCCTCAAGCACCACAGGAGGAATCCAGAAGGCATTATTAGAAAGAAAATTGGGAAACTCAAAGTATGGGAAAATTGATCATATTCACCTAAATAACACTGAATGAAAGAAGAAATATAAAGGGAAAATAGAAAAGGACTGAAAGAAAAAAAGGAGGCATAATACATTAAACTTGTGGAATGAAGAAAAAGCCATTATTGTGTAGTGGAAAATTGTTATCTGTTAAATAAAAACAAAGATCACAAATGAACAATCAAACTTCACACAATAAATCATGAAAAAAAGAAGAACAAATTAAACCTAAAGAAAACAGAAGGAAGAAAATATTAAGGACCAAAGTGGAAGCTAATCAAATAGAAAATAATGTCAATAGAAGGAATTAATAAAAACAAATGCAATTATTTGAAAAATATAATCAGTGTTGCCAAAATAATAGCTGGACTGACCCAGAAATAGAAAGACTACAGTTACCAGCATTCAAAATTTAAAAATGGGAACTACTGACATTATAAACATGGGAAGAAATATAAAGATATTGTAACAATCAGATTATCACAACAATTATACAAATTACATGACTTAAATGAAATGGACAAATTCCTAGAAAAACACAAACAACAGAAACTGACACAAAAAGTAATAGTCAATATACTAAGCATACATCACATGATGAGATTAAAATAGAAATTAAGAACTCCATGGACAATTCTACCAAATATTCAAAGAACTAATACCAATTCTTTACTTCTTCACAAACATTCATAGAAATATCTAATATTTTCTAATATAGAATACAGTGAACATTTGTAAACGATCCTAAAATGCCCATGTTAACCTAATACTAAGACTTAACACAAGATAACACAGGAAAACTACAAACTCACATATCTCACAATTATGGATGCAAAATCTCAACTAGTATTAGCAAATGAAATCCAGCATCATATAAAAAGAATTATACACAACAAAAAAGTCAGATTTGGAGGCCAGGAAAAATGGTGTATCAGCAGAACTCACAATATCCCAGCAGTCCCTGGAGATTGAATTAAAACAACAGTTCTGTGGGGAGATGGGAAGACTGTGGGGAAATGATAGCAAGTAACCCAGAAAACTAGCAATCAGGCGAAATCCAAAAATATCAACTTCTAGAATACAAAGAGAATTAATTCATGGGATAGATAGCAGCAGTTCTGTGTGTGCATTGGTTCCCTGGGGGAGAGGAAGCTCCTCTGCAATGGACCCAAATTACTCCCACCCAGTTTAAGATGAATAGTGCTGCTGTCCAACAAAATCATCATCTGAGAAGAAAATAAGCTCATCACAGCTAGCTGAACAGAAAGACCAGGCACTCTCCAGCAGAGAGTAAAATTGGGGAATTGGCAACAGCTAAAGACATTCTCTGTTAGTTCTTTCTGGGAGAGAGACTAGGAATCCCTGCAATTTACCCTTACTTTCATGTTTCATTTATTTTTCACATTTGGCTCCTTTTTGTATTGTTTCTGGTATATTTTCTTTTTGAATACCAAAAAATGGCCACCTAATCCTTATCTTTTACCGTATTGGTGGGTGTCCATATCATGCATCAATCTGGACACAGGAGTGGGACTACAACACAGAAAAGGAGAAGCTTTGTGGGGCAACCTGCAGCTGTCTGACAGTCTGCAGAGTGAAGTGTGAAGGGCACTTTCATTTGAAATTGGCAGTCTGACCTTGGCTGGCAGGAGATGGAAATAGGACAGATCAGGGTCAGGTTGAAAACCCTGGGCCTGTGACAGCATCCCACAGCACCTGTGCCACCTCCCCAAGCTCCAGAGGGTCTGAGGGATGGAGGTAAACATTCCACACACCCCCAGCACAGGGACTCAGGCTTTCTGAAGGAGGGGTGTGAGACACCCAGATGCTGTACTGATTCTCTTTGTTTTCTAGAAGTTGACCAAAAACCCTACCACACTCACATTCCCACCCCAGTCACAAGAATAAAGCCATTTTTAAACTGAAGTCTGCTCTGAATCAGACAATACCCCCACAGCAGATGCTGCCAGGTAGAGGGGTCAGAGCTCAGCACACAGACTCCTCCAGCAAGTTTGGCCACTTTGGGCCAGAGCTGAAAACAGACAAACAGCATGACAATGGTGTCACACAAAATCCTTCATAACTGGGAGATTCTAAAATCAAAACCCCCCAAATCAATGTCTGCAAATTTAAAGCTTCAACAGGAATAAAACTGAAGCTCTATGAGTGTTCTTGCATTCACTATTGGACATAAATTCCCAGTGTCTTCTCATTATGTATTTTTTGGAATTCATATACTTTTCATTTAGTAAATAATTCATTTACTTTTTGAATGAAATGGATCCCATGTCAATTCTGCTTCTCTTTCACCTCCATTTCATTCTCCTCTGCTCCATTGTTTTTTCTCTCCTCTTTCTCTCACTTTATCTTTCTTTTTATTTTCTTTATTGTTTTTCCCTTCTAATACAGTTTGCCATACTATATTGCTAATGCTTAATCTTTTCAACCTACTCTATATTACTCTTCACTCACTTTTCTCTTTGGTTAATAGAGTTGCAGAGCTCATTAGTAATAAATGCTATAGTGTATGTTAATATATGATTTGCTATTAAGTTATTACTGTTACTGGCAGTTATTCTCTCAAAGTGGTACTTGTTCTTGAGCCCAAGACTGATTACACTGATTAGATGTGTTAAAGTTAAAATATGTCTTCATACCAGAGCTTAAAATGATGAAATAAATATTCATTATTCATTAAACTCATATGAAAGGAATACATGAGCAAAAGGAATCCATCTCAACATATACACAAATACATAACCTCAGCAAACATGTGGAGACAGGATGACAGCCTGTCTCCAAAAGCTTATTATCCTCCAATACTAAATTCACAGATATTGCAGTTGATGAAATCCCAAGTGAATAATTTAAAAAATTGATTGTTGACATTATCAATAAACTAAAACATGATCTAAGGAATGAACTATGGGTGAGAACAGGATGTGAGAGATATTCTGAAAAGACCAAAAAAATCCGAGAAATAAAAATCTCAATAAATCAAATAAAAATTTAGCTGAATTCTTGCAAATAGATTAGATCACCTGGAAGATACAACTTCACACTTGAAACAACATATATAAACCTCAGTCAGCAATAAAGGGGAAAAAAAGAAACCATGATCAGAATATCCAATAGCTCTGGGATGACATAAAGGGGGCATATAATTCACCACAGTGAATTTTACCTTTTTGCATATCCATAATGCATTGATTAAAAAGAACTATAAATAAATAGAATAAAAACCAGTAGACTAAAGGAAAAGGAACAAGTTAGAGGGAGAGGAGAGGGACAGGGGAAATACTGGAGACTGAATTAGAGCAAATTATATTCCATGCTTGTATAATTATGTCAGAATGAAGCTCAATATTATGTGTAATTATAATGCACTGATAAAAAATTAAAAACACTGAAGTAGCAATGGATAGAAGAAATTTACTTCAACATCATAAATGTTATATATGAAAATCCCAAACAG
Organism: Marmota flaviventris; assembly: GCF_047511675.1. Lineage (NCBI taxonomy): Eukaryota > Metazoa > Chordata > Mammalia > Rodentia > Sciuridae > Marmota > Marmota flaviventris. Next base: position 5,307 of record NW_027287864.1, on the reverse strand, counting down.
CATATGGACAAGAAAAAACTAAAAGCATTTTCTTTAAAATAAGGAATAAGACAAAGATGTCCACTGTCACCACTGTTAGTCAATATATCAACTGAAATCTTTGAGAAATGAGGCCAAAAAATGAAATAAAAGGAATGGGAAAAAGAGAAGTCAAATTATTATTTTTTTACAAATGTTGTGATCTTAAAATTCAAAGACAAAAAAAACTGACAGAAGAATTGTAGTGTTGATAAAAAATAATCCCATGTGTCTATGGTTCAAAGAATTTTGAGAAAGGTGCCATGACAGTGATATATGGAAAAACCACTCTTTTCAATAAATGTTGTTGGTTCATCTAGACAGAGACACACAAAAGATTAAGTTGGGCCCTGAATTCATACTGTAAAAAACATCCAACTAAAAATGGACCGAAGATGTAAACATAAAACTAAACCAACTCTTAGGAAAAAAGCAAGAAAGTAAACCTTTATAATTTTAGATCTGGAGTCTAATATTGCGAAGCCAAAGAAAGACAATAAAAACACAAAAATTATATATTATAAATATAAAAAGATGGTACTTCCAAATATACAATCAAAAAGCCAAACCAGACCTGTAGATTAGGAGAAAAAAAATTGCAAAACACATCAGATCAGGAATCTGTATCCAGAATATAGAAATCTTACAACTCGCCTACAAACAGAAATACAATTGTGACTTGAAAAGACCTTTATAGAAAGAAGACATAAAAATAGCTCAACTTGTTCAACATATTAGTTTATAGAAATTAAAATCAAACCCACATGAGATGCCACAATACACCCAGGAGGATGGCTAGAAACAAAACAATGGGAAAAATAAGTGTTGGACAGGACAGGGAGAAACAGGAGCCCTTGTGCATTCCAGGTGGGAACTTGAGATGGGTGTGGCTTTTGTGGAAAACATACTGACAGTTACTTTATTAGGTAAACATTAAAATGTTATACAAGGCAGCAATACCTAGTAAATACATATACCCCCAAACAATGGAGCATCTACATTCTTCAAACTCTTCTCAATTTCAAGAGTAAAATAGACCACAACACAATAATACTGGATGACTTTAACGAGTATAGATCTAATAGATCTTCCAAACAAAAGCTAAACAAAGAAACTATAGAACTCAATAATACAATCAATAACTTGGACTTAATAGACATATAGAGAATATTTCATCCATTAATGAGTAAATACACTTTCATCTCAAGAGCACATGGATTCTTCTCTAAAATATACCATATATTATGCCACAAAGCAAATCTTAGCAAATATAAACAAACAGAGATAGTACACTGCATTCTATGAGACAATGGAGTAAAATTAGAAATCAATGGTAAAATGAAAAATAGAAGGTACTCCAACACCTGGAAGCTAAAAAATAATGCTATTGAATGAGAAAGAGATAGAAGAAGATATCAGAGAGGAGATTTAAAATTCTTAAAGGTAAACGAGAACACTGATACAACATATAGAAATCTCTGAGACACTACGAAAGCAGTACTAAGAGGAAAATTCATTGCATGGAGTTCATTCCTTAAAAGAATAAAAGGCAACAAATAAATGACCTAACATTACATCTCAAAGCCCCACCCAAAACAAGAACAAATCAAAACCAAAAGTAGTAGAAGACAGGAAATAATTAAAATTGGAAGTGAAATTACTGAAATTGAAAGAAAAGAAACAACTGAAAAAATTGACAAAATAAAAAGTTGGTTCTTTGAAAAAAATAAATAAAATTAAACACTTAGTCACACTAACAAAGAGAAAGAGAGAAGAGAGAGAGAGAGAGAGAGAGAGAGAGAGAGAGAGAGAGAGAGAGAGATCTTACTAAAATCTGTGATGAAAAAGGAAGTATCAGGACGGACAATTCTGAAATACAGAACATAATTAGAAGCTATTTTGAAAATTTATACTCCAATTAAATAGAAAATATCAATTAAATAGAAAATATAAGACATCAATAAATTCCTAGAGTCATGATCTACCCAAACGGAATCAGGATTATATACACAAGATAAAAAGACCAATTTCAAGCAAGGAAATAAAAGACACCACCAAAAGCCTACATACAAAGAAGAGCCTCAGCCAGACAGATTCTTACAAGACCTTCAAAGAAGACCTAATACCAATACTCCTCAAATTATTCCATGAAATAGCAAAAGAGGGAACAATTCCAAACTCATTCTATGAGGCCAGTATCACCCTGATTCCAAAAACAGCCAAAGACACATCAACAAAAGAAAATTTCAGACCATTATCTCTAATGAACATAGATGTAAACATTCTCAATTAAATTCTGGCAAATCCCATACTACCAGAAGTATTTTACACATTTAATGCAATCCCTATTAAAATCCCAGTGAAATTCTTCATACAAATAGAAAAAGCCATTGTAAAATGTGTTTCAAAAAATAAGAGACCCAGAATATCTAAAGCAATCCTTAGCAAGAAAAGTGAAGCAGGAGGCATCACAATACCAGACCTTAAACTATACTACAGAGCTATAGTAATAAAAAGTCATGGTATCTGCACAAAAATAGACTTGTATACCAATGGTACAGAATAGAGGACACAGAGACAAACCCACATGAATATGGTTATATCATACCAGATAAAGGTGACAAAAGCATTCCCTGGAGAAAAGAGCCTATTCAATAAATGGTGTTGGAAAATCTGGAAATCCATATTGGCACCAAAACAGATTCGTAGACCAATGGTACAGAAGAAAAGATACAGAGACAAACCTACATGAATACAGTTATCTCATACTAGACAAAGGTGCCAAAAACATTCATTGGAAAAAAGATGGCCACTTCAACAAATGATGCAGGGAAAACTGGAAATCCATATGTAGCAAAATGAAATTAAGCCCCTATCTCTCATCACGCACAAAACTTAATTCATTATGAATGAAGGACCTAGAATTAGGCCAGAGACCCTGCACTTAAAAAATAGAAGAAAAAGTAGGCCAAAATTTTCATTATTTTGGATTAGATTCTGACTTCCTTAACAAAACTCCTAAAACGCAAGAAATAAAATCAAGAATCAAATAGATTCAAACTAAAAAGCTTCTTCTCAACAAAAGAAACAATAAGGAGAAGAGAGAGCCTAAAGAATGGGAACAAATTTTTACAGCCTACACATCATATAGAGCACTAATTTCCAGGATATATAAAGGACTCAAAAAACTTAACACCAAGGAAACAAATAACCCAATCAATAAATAGGATATGTAACTGAACAGACACTTCTCAGAAGAAGCTATACAATTGGTCAACAAATATATGAAGAAAGGTTTAACTTCTCTAGTAAATACAGAAATGCAAATCAAAACTCCTCTCAAGATTTCATCTCACTTCTCTCAGAATGGCAGTTATGAAGAATATAAGCAAGAATGTATGTTGGTGAGTATGTGGGAGAAAAGGCATACTCTTACATTCCTGGTGGGAATGCAAATTGATGCAACCAATATGGAAAGCAGTTTGGATATTCCTCAGAAAAGTTGGAATGGAACCACCATTTGACCCAGCTATCCCACTCTTCAGTTTATATCCAAAGGACTTAAAATCAGCATACTACAGGGACACAGCCACATCAATCTTTATAGCAGCTGAATTCACAATAGCTAAACTGTGGAACCAAAGTAGATGCCTTTCAGTAGATTAATGAATGAAGAAATCATGGTGCATATACACAATGGCATATTATTCAGCATTAAAACAGAAGAAAATCATGAAATTTTCAGATAAATGGATGGATTTGGAGAATATAATGCTCAGTGAAGTAACCCAATCCCAAAAAACCTAAGGCCAAATATTTTCTCTCATAATTAGATGCTGATCCGTAATGGGAGTTGGTCATTAGAGGAATGGAGGAACTTTGGATAGGGAAAAGGAAAGGAAAGGGAAGGGAAGGGTTATGGGTATAGGAATGATGGTGCAATAAGATGGACATCATTACCCTAGGTACATGTATGATGACTCAAATGGTGTGAATCTACTTTATGTAAAAGTACAGAAATGGAAACTTGCACTCCATTTGTGTATTATGTAGTGAAATGCATTGCGCTGTCATGCATAACTAATTAGAACAAATAAATAATTTCTTTAAAAAAAGGAATGAAGTACTCACACATGCTTTAGGTTGGAAGAATTTGAAAACACAATGATGAATGAAAGAAGTCAGACATGACTTTTAGGATTCCATTAATAGAAAATTCACAGTATCAGCAAATCTATAGAGTCAGAAAATAGATTCATGGTTGCTTAGGCTTGGGGAATAGAGAGTTAATAATGAAATGATAGCTTGCTTCTGAGTTGACAAATGGTCACTAGTGATGGCTGCATATATCTTTGTACTGAAAACCATTTAATTGTATAAGTGGGGTAATCCAAAGGTATATTAATTATGTATCAATTACACTCTTGTTTAAAAAGAGAGAATGAATAAATAACATGGTAGTTCACATACTTATTGAGAAGAGCAAAGGGTCAAAGAAATCAAATCTTAAAAGCTTCTTGACTTTCTCCACAAAGGGATCTTGTGGGTTGTTGAGGGAATCAATGTTCACTCCAAATGATGTAGCAGTGATCACATCCATGCTGTAGGCCCCAAAGATGCTGAATAGAGAAAGATATGGAAAGTTAAAATCAGTGCCTCTTCCCAATCCTTCCACTACACATGCAGCAAGAAGTAGGAGTAAGTTCATGTGCCCAAGCAAGACAAGCATTGAGCCCCACACTGTCAACAGTTATCTGCTGGACCATCAGATCAGTCTATGATCTCTTCACACTGACCATGAGGTCTTCATGAGGTTAAAATGAGGTACTGCCCTTGTTCCAGAAGTGATAGGGACAGTGAGGTGACTTAGAATCACCTCTGAACTCAAGAAGTTCACCCACACAGGGATAAGATTCATAATCAGACACACTACAGTAGCACAAATAGAATGTAGATGATGACAGTTGTGTACAAACTGAGCTTCAGCAGGACAAGGGTGGAATAACTGAGTCTTCCTAGGGGGCTCAAAAAGGTGACCTTGACCTTGACAGTATTTTGTCTTCTAGTGTATCCAAAGTCATAAACAGTAGCCAAACAAACCTTGGTGGATACAGGAGAGATCCTTTCTCCCCAGCTGCCCTGTCTCCCCCTGGGAGAAGTCCTTTCTTGGATGAGAAGTTGGAGTTGGGACTCCAAACTTGCTTTTGTCTGCTCATTGCACTGGCTCAACATTTGGAATTCAGTCTGTGGCAGGCAGTTGGAGGGGCTCCTGGTGGAGCTTGGAATGCC
>NW_027287863.1:0-44710 GCF_047511675.1 Marmota flaviventris | reverse complement strand
TAAAGATGCAGCAATTATTAATAAAACACAATATCACCATGAACAAATATGAAGTGCAAAAAGTGAAGAGGATTCTCCTGTCAAATTCAAAACATCTTAAAATTCTCACTTGCTTTACATGCGAGGGCCCTCAGTATGGGAGAAGGTTGATTCTATGATCCCCGTAGATAACAAAATCCATGGATGTTCAAGTCGGTTATGTAAAATGCAAGTAGTCTTTGCATATAACTTATGTACATTGCACATAACTTACATACATTCTCTCATATGACTTAAATCATCTCTATATTACTTATCAATACCTAATACCATGCCTATACATCACTTAATTCATGAGAATTTAGTGCAGCACTTCGCCACAAATTCAAGTTTTTTTTTTTTTTTTTTTTTTTTTTGTTGTTTTTTTTGAAACTTTCTGGAATTTTTTTTCCAGAATATTTTCAATGGACAGTTGGTTGAATCCACTAATTACCAACCCATGGATACCGAGGGCTCACTGTAAATGGAAACTGGAATCTGTAGGTGACACATTCTATATGTGTGTTGAATGCAACAAAAATATAAGGAATGCCAATTATTAGAGTCCCTTTCCCTTTTTGAAAGATTGGTTTAAATTATGTCATTATTTTTTATATGTCTGGTTCATTTTATCTAAAACCTTTTTCCTTTTAAAGGGCTGTTAATATTTTTATTCTTCCAAATACTTTTTTTCAGTCATTTCCATGGGTCCTTGGATGAGAAGACGTTGTGCCAAGCTGCCAACCTCCCTGCTCCAAGACTTCCTGTTCTCGTTTACTTTTTCTCCATCCTTTGCTTCCCCAAATTCATTGAATCTGGGAGTGAAAAAGAACTTTAGGCGAGTAAGGGAGGTCACAGAATGAAAGTATGTACTCTGGTCTGTACATAATTCTTGACTCTATGCAGGTTACGCAATAAGGAAACTAGATAAGTTACATGGGAGGCTCTAGGATGATTTGAGTCCCCTAAGTATCTTCAGTACTTGTCGATTACATTTACAAATGCAGAAAAAGAGTTAAGAGAAATTAAGTCAGTGTCTCATTGTGTTAGTTAGGTTTTTGTTACTGTGACCCAAATACCTGACATTAACAGTTTAAAGGAAGGAATTTATTTGGGCTTACTCTTTCAGAGGTCTCAGTCTGTGATAGACTGACTCCATTTGTTATGGTTTGAATATGAGGTTCCCCCCAAATCTCCTGATAATGTGGAAATGTTCAGAGTTGAAATAATTAGATTATCAGAGCTATAACCTAATCATTGGATTAATCCAATTGATGAAATAATAATCTGAAAAGACTGCTGTGCTGGGTGGTAACATAGAACATGGCTAGAGGAGGTGGGTCACTGGAGGCATGCCCTGGAAGAGTTTATCCCTGCTGCAACCTCTTTTCTTCTGTTTCCTGGCTGCCATGAGCTAAGCAGTGCTCCTCCTCTACCCCCATGTTCAGCCTCACAATGGGCCCAGAGCAATTGGAATTGGCTGACCATAGACTGAGTCTCTGAAACTGTGAGCCAAAATAAACTTTTCCTCCTCCTCTAAGTTGCACTTGTTGAGTACTTGGTCATGGTGAGGAAAAGCTGACTAACACACCCATTGTTTTGGGCCTGAGGTGAGGTAGGGCATCATGGCTAAAGGGTGCAGGGGAGGAAAGTTACTCAGTTCATGGCAGCAGGAAGCTGAGAAACAAAGGGGAAGGGGATCCTTGGGATAATATGTATCTGGACTTTTTAGCCCAGGCTTGCTCTCATTCTTGCCTTAACTTAGGAGGATTTTTGGCTTGGGGACATTGAGGGACATAGTGTTTTACTGTCCTCCTTTAAGGATTATATAGTAAAAGGTAAACATGCCCAATTATCTGGATAGGGATTTTTAGGAATTCCCTTCTCTTTTCCTTTAACAAAGAGCTAGAGCAGTAAAAGAGCAGGTAGGATGGGATCATTTTACCTTATATTTTCCTCCTTCAGATCTTTGAAAAGAGATTTCCGTGGGAAGTTTCATGTGGTGATGACTCTCTAATGTGGAAAGCAGTTACAGTGATTGGGAGACCAGTGTCTGAGATTGGGGTCCCAGATGACTTCATGGCTGTGGCATGCTTGGTGTCTGGGAAAGTTTCTGTGCAAAGGTGCAGGATGCTATGGCAATCTCTCCATGGGAGGCTCTATGCTAGATTCTTATAGGTTTCACCTTGCTCTCAGGCACACAGCTCCTGGGAATGAAGTCATCAGGGACCCCAATCTCAGACACTGGACTCTCAATCACTCTCACTGATCTCCACACTCAAATGCTGAGGAAATCTATGAGAGTGCAAGGAAAAGATAAATAAATGGAAAGTTAGGAAAATTAGAGGATAATTCCAGGTAGTTCAGCAGCAAATGTGCTCATACATGCAAAAGCTTATCCAGAGGATAGGGAACTCAATCAGACATAGAAGATGATCATATAGGGAGAGAGGGGACTTCTTCCTAAACTGATTTATCAGGTTTCTTTGATCAAACTGGATTTTATAAGGAAGCACACGGATGGGCCTAGGAGAAGTTTTAGAAACCTGACTACTATTTGATTAAGCAAAGAATCTTTGTTAGTTTTCCATGAATTTCATTAATGAATTTTCATCCCCAAATCTCAAAGGTCATTTTTTTGGTCCTCTAACTGTTTTTATTCATGGGCATTCTATTTCATAGATACATAAAAGCAAAGATAGATAAGAGTTCTCCGCAGATTTTCAGACCCAAACATCATAATACTTATTAAATATTTCCATGAGGCTGTCCCATATAAGTATCTTAAATTCTTATCCTATAACAAACATAACTTTCATCCCCTCTGGATACCATCCCACTTCTTGCAAATAAACACCAAACTAGAAAAAATCATGGTTTTCCTCTTCTTATTATTGTGAATAATAACATTCATATTACTCAAGAGTGTGTACAGCAATGTATTATCTGAGTGCAACAGCAAGTCTCTAAATCCTTCTCTGGCTCATATAGGATCTTTCCTTTATATCCTTAAAACCTCTGCTACTTTAAAACTTTAGCATTGTTCTGTTGAACAATTACAGAAGCAACTCATTGGACTTTCCTTAGAGCAGAACAGAGAACAGGGTTTATGATTAACAACTCTCCGATTGTATGCTAACCCTAGCTTTTTCACCGTTTTGTTGTTGAGACTTCTTTTTAATCAATAGCAGTGTGTGAAGAGCAGAAGAACCAGCTATAAATGCTATGAAGAGTATCCCAGAAGCAAGTGGGTTTTAATATCTTTTTACTTGGAGAAGAAAAACATTAATTTGTGTACATATGTATTGACATTTAAACCTAGGTGCTGGAAATAAAAGTCTTCTTAGATGCTTAATTCTAAGAAAATTCATTTTTTCCTGAATATTGTAAATTATAAATATTTGCAGTCTGTGTTTTTTTTTCTTATTCTTTGCCTTGGGTTCCCAACTATATATGCTAAAAGCTGGTGTTTCCTACTGCAGCTGGAGCTGCATAAGCCTAAGCAGACCCATGTCCCACTTTGACACACCTAATACTGCTCCTTCATAATCACAAAGGCTGATTTTCTTGTGGATACTTTCAAAATGCAGCTATACATGACTAAAGAATTTCAAACATATGCTTTAGCAGATGTATCTGAGGAATGCAGAGCCCATCTAGTGACTCTGTGAGCAGTGATATACTACTACTCTCAAAGTCATGATAGTCTCAGCCAAAAGGAACTGGATCTCTCTCTCTCTCTCTCTCTCTCTCTTTTTTTCTTTCCCCTTTGGTGGTGCTTGGGATTGAACCCAGGGCCTTATCCAAGCAAGGCAAGCACTGTATCAACTGAGGTATATCCCCAGCCCAAGGAGCTGGGTCTCTTATGCAGAGGTTCTGAAATTTGGCCCCAGGATTATCAGCATAATCTAGTGTTAAATCAAACTTTGAAGACCAAGAAGTTTCTGAAATAAGGGTTTATTAAGCTGTTTCAGATGCTAGCCAAAAATAAATGTATTCGTCCTGGGGTTAATCCCTTAAGCTACCAGCAGCATAGCCAGATAGCAACTCTATTAGATCTAAGGAACCTGGGTATTTTATAATGAAAATATGGAAGAAGAAAATATAAATTGTTTACATTGAACCTATATTGGGTAAAGATAAGAGGGGAAGGATAGGCAAAGGGCTGAGATAAGAGGATGGTCAATAAAGAGAATTTTTTGCTGCTTCTTGGTTGGTTGGTACTAAAACCAGAATGTGATGACACCTTGATGGATAGTCTTTAACATATAGGAAAGGAATGACAAGCAGTTTTTCTTTTCTTTGTTGTTTTGGCTTGAAACTGTCAGTAAAAATGACCTTCTATTATTTCTTTCTTTTCTCCATACTCTGATCTGTAACATAATTTAGGGCATCTTCAGCTCTAATCACTGGAAATCTGTTAAAACTGTAAATTTTTAGGGTCCACCTGGACCAAATGAATAAGATAATCTGGGGATCATGTCCCCAATTTATTTTTCAACAGGCTGTCCTGATGATTTTGATGCACCTAAACTTTGTGGAAAACTTGACTAGAAGACTCAATGACTGGGCTGGAGATGTGGCTCAAGTGGTAGCGTGCTCGCCTATCGTGTGTGAGGCACTGGGTTTGATTCTCAGCACCACATAAACATAAAATAAATATATTTAAAAAATAAAAAGGATCTATTATTTCCCTTTCATCTACCTTAAAAAAGAAAAAAAAGAATCAGTGACTTCTGCTTCCATACTTTACAGAAACGGCTTTTTTTTCTTCTGTACTACCTGGAGAAATCACATGAGCAACAAAGAGCTGGCACATGTTGAGATCTGTGCATCCAAATCCTATTTTTTTTTTTTTTTTTTCTACCAGGGATTGAATCCAGGTGAACTTATCTACTGAGAAACATCCTCAGCCCTTTTTATTTTGAGGCAAGTTCTCACTAAATTGCTTAGGGCTCCACTAAATTGCTGAGGCTGGCTTTGATGCTCATACCTTAGCCTCCCAGCTGTTGGGATTACAGGCTTGCAGGGTCTTGGAGCTGGCCAAATCTTTATCTCTTTAAAAGAGACCAACTCCCTCAGAAGTCATCCTCCTACCTCTTCTGCTTCCTGCTCTCATATCTCTCTTTCCTTCCTTATTCTAAACTTTCTCTGGGATCCTAGTTAATTTCAGTTCTCATTACTAAGGGAGCTAGGCCTAGTGGTTCCCAAAACCTCCTGGTCATCAAATTCAACTGGAAAAGATTTAAATAACCCCAAATTTCCAGTTCCTCTGCCGGAAATTCCAAAAGCACTCAGTTTCTTCAGTGTGAAATTTGCCTGGAAAGCTTATGTTTTTATTAATAGACCCCCCCACCCCCTGTATTTTCCTTTGGAGACTTCTGCATTGTTGTCTGGAAAGCACTTATAAGGAAGTTGTAAGGGAGAAAAACTTTTTTCACAAATTGCTAGGTTCGTAACTGAGGCCTCCTAACAAAAGGCAGATTAACCACAGAGAACGTCATATGCATTTATTTAATTAATTAAATAATTTATTTATTTTTACAAGACACCGGAACCTTCAGAAATGAATATCAAAGGAAATTGGAAAACCTGTATTTTTATTTCTAGATTTGGACATAGAACATATGATTGAATGGTAATAAACTGAGGGGAACTTAGTAAAGCCTGTTCAGATTCTTCTTGGCCTCTTGTGTCTTCATCCCTTTTCTCCTTGTATAGAAAAGACCTCGTCAAAAATGAGGGTCTTGTGACCTACTTTCACCGGATGATCCTCTAAGTTTTATGGCCCACTTCAGGGGAGAAGGCACCAAAGAATGTCAGAGAGACCTTGTGGTTTTTGGTGTTTTCTCAAATGCTAAATTGCCATATTTTGTAGTTGTGTATTCCAAATCCAGTCAAAGGACGTCGGCGTCCTCTGGGTGCGAGGACAGCCTTCTGTCTGTTCACTCCTTGGCAAGCTGGTGCAGGGCAGCCATCCCGGCGGGGTCTCAACCCGGACTGACTGGCATGGACCGGCAGAGCTGGGAAACGACCAAAGGAGAGATAGGAACTTCCTTCACAGGCATGAGAAAGAATCGAAAGAAAACTTAGAATAAGGATTTAAAATTTGCTCCCCAAACTCATTTATTGGTAGAAAATTGTGCCAAGGATGGCAGACCGCGGAAGTGCCTGGTGTTTGCGCCGAGGAGTGGAGGTACCTAAGGACTCGATGGTTTTCAGTAGCACGGAGGTTTACACATTTAATTCCTTGAGCAGATGTAGTCCATTTTTTAAAACGCCTTTCCATGGTGAACCTTCTGTTTCGTGGAGGATTCCTCCCGGAAGGGGTCGCCATAAACGCTGGTGAGACCTTGAAGTTCCTTTCTTCTTGTGCGCCTCTCGGGGATTCTCACTGCCCAGCTTCAGAGTTTCCGAGACGCATCCTGCTTGGACTGAGCACGGCAACCTTAGGGAGCCTTAACTGCTGACCGATGCAAACGGACCTTAAATATCCTCCTGTCTTCTCTACACCTGGACCTAAATCCCCATGGCAACGCTAAATCTCTTCTTTTTATTTTCCAACATTATAACCACGATTGTAGGGCAGCCTTTTAAATCTGAGATCACCATCCCAGCCCTTTCCCTAGGGGTGGCCAGGCAGGACGTCCCTTATCCTTCCTGCAGTGCCTGCCGATCCGGCAGTGGGAAATCCCTGAACTAAAACGGGGATTTTCAGCATAACATTCAGTTTTCCTTCTTGCAATTTTCTTTTGGTAGCCACGAGACAGTATCGGAATGAAAAGGGCTCGAATTTTGAAACTGACAAAATGGAATCTCTCACCACTGTCGAAAACAATAGTAACAGGCCATAGAAGTATTTTGCGAACAAGCAGAGCGTGAGGGGGTGTAGCTCAGTGGTAGAGCGCGTGCTTAGCATGCACGAGGCCCCGGGTTCAATCCCCGGCACCTCCATTTTCTTCACAATTTCGGTATCGCTTCGTTTTAGGACACTTTAGTTCTTCTAATTCACGAGGAGAACAAAACAAATCGACTCTCTTTTGCTTTTAATATCGACTCCTTTCTGTTCTAAGGCCTTGGCACCACCTGGGTGGCTGCGTCAACAGGTGAGAAACAAGAAGAAACCAGTGGTAGAATACCCGTTCGCTCGGAATTCCAGAACCTGAAAAACAAGCAAAATTCCAAATTAATAACTCCAGTAATACAGATTACATTTCTCATTATTAGCGAAGAGTAAAAAACACAGGAAAATCTCTTTAGATCCCTTCATTTTCTGAATCGTTCCTTTTGTCCTTTGCAAGAAATTCTGCAATTAAAATTAATATTTCCTTTTTGACCCAAGAATTATTTTATAGCACGTTTTTAACATTTCACTTGTGGGAAGGATTTTGTTTTTAAACTTTGTTTTTAAGTTCTAGTTTTATCCCATGATGATCAGAGAATACTGTTTGCATTATTTCTAGTTTTTATTTTAGTGAGATTCATAAGTACTACAAAGGAATGGTGGTAGGAGTGGTGGTAGTGGGGTCCCTACTGAGCCCAAACATAATGCCCTCTCTTCCCTAGACAATTTCCGAGGGATCCGAAAAATTACAATTTTTTTTTTCTGTTGTATGTGACCCTCGAAGACTGGTTTAGAGGATTTATTCATGCATAATTGACATTCTTTTAATTTTTGATTGGAGAATAATAGGAGTGGAGAAACCCATTATTTACCAAATCACCTATATATTTCTCTCCATAGAAGCGACTTCCCAAAGTTTGCTGAGGGGCTGTGGTTTTGTGGACTGAACAAGAGAGGTCCAGAGCCTCAAAGAACTAGGTAAGTGAACCAGACCAAAAGAGAGGAGGGCTTTAATTCATGTCGTGAGCGTAGCCCCCTCCCTGACATCGCCCTCGCAGAGATCTCGGGGCCAGGGAGAGGGTTCAGTCCCAAAGTGGGCGCCACCACAGCTGGCAGGTCCCCTTCTGCCTTCTCTTCCCAGTCCTAGCCTCCAAAGATCTCGGCACCCGGTTCTGGAGCCCGCACCGAGGCCGATAGAGCCTTGGCAGCGACCGACAGGAACCGCTCTGCATTTATCCTGTCTCCCCTCCTCATCAGGATCTGGTCTATATTTTTGTGTCCCACGCTCTGTGACTTTCTACAGCCCTTTACAGCAGAGGGGAAAGAGCCGGGAGAGTGAAGTCACGAGAAAAAAAAAAAAAAAAAAAAAGTTTCACTCTGGGCTCGGAGTGGCGGCAGAAAAGTGACAGGAGTGGAAAGGTCCCACTACCGAGAAAAGAGGCTTTTGGTCTAGAATGCAGTTTATAGGTCTCTCAGTGAGGCGGAACACAAAAATTAGATGTAGATTTCGGAAACAGCGAAATTAGGTAGAGTGAACTCCAGTTTACTCCTGTTTTCTTAAAACGTTATCAAGAGGCAGTGTTTTGTCTTGAATATATTCCAGAGAGGTGGCAGGTTAGAAGGGGGTGTAGCTCAGTGGTAGAGCGCGTGCTTAGCATGCACGAGGCCCCGGGTTCAATCCCCGGCACCTCCAGAGTTTTTCCAGGTTTTTCACTGCTTTTCTGACCCTTGCTCAAACAAAGTAAACCAGTTTCACAATGGTTGGCCATTAATATTAACCGCCGCATTTCTGTTCAGGCTTGTTACTACCTAGGTTGGCTGCATAAGCAAAATGAGAAAAACATGGAGAAGACTTGGCAGATCGCGATTCCGAAACTGCCTTGTCCAAAGTGACAAACCCGTTCATGTTTGGTTCCAATTGGTATTGTTTCAAAAGCAAGAAAGAAAAGATAAGAATGGAAAGATTCAACAAAAGAAAACCACGAGCTCTCCATTTCCCTTCATTTCTTTTGTGTGTGTGTGTTTATTTTTTATTTGTTCTTTTTAATTATACATAACAGTAAATGTATTTTGACATATCATACATACTTGGCATTTTCCTTAATTTCTTTGGTTTTCTGAGCCGTGGTTGTCCCGATCAGACTGAGAACTAAGCAAGGAAAAACGTGGAACCGTTTAAACTGGGAAATTGAGTCATTTTCATCAATGAAAGTAAGGCGTCGTCACGCTTCTGCCGAAAAATAGCTTTACTGGGAAGAACATTAGGCTTGAGATCTCAAAGTTCACAGATCGGTTTCCAGTTTTGTTCGACCTTCACTCTTACCAAGAGGTACAGACTTCCTAGACTGACAGAAATAATTTTACCTAAGACCGCTGCGCCCTCTATTGGAAAGAAATGATCCTTGGATCTTAAGAATGGTGGCACCTGAGAGGTTGCTGGAAATGCAGAATCTTATCTCCACCTCAGAACTATTGAACTAGAATCAGCATTTGAACAGGATCCTCAACTGAATCATCACACATTAAAATTTAAGAAACACTCGTTTGAATGCCAAGACGTGGGTTAAAAGGGAGTATACAATAAATATAGTAGTTGTATTTAATTTTTTTCTGAGTTCCTAATGTAGAAAAAAAATTGTAAAAATATTTCTATTGCTGAACCATTTTTTTAAATCTTTGTTTTATTTGTTTATTTTTATGTGGTGCTGAGGATTGAACCCAAGGCCTCACATGTGCTAGGTGAACACTTTACTGCTGAGCCACAACTCCAGCCTGTTTTCCCCTCTGTGATAACATGATATTCATTAATAATTTTTAAGTCACTGTGTATGATTGAAAATGAAAAAATCCATTTTCTTTTTAATGAAAAATTCAAAGTTTTGGGCTTGGGCTGTAGTGTATGAGGCACTGGGTTCGAGCTTCTGCACCACATGAAAATAAATAAATAAAATAAAGGTATTCTGTCCATTTACAACTTCAAAACATTTTTTTTATTTCAAATTTTCGAAGTAAAGATTGTGCTAACTTATAATGTGACCTGGAAAGTCTATATTTTTGTCTCTACAATATTTAAAATAAGATCTTTTATTCATTTCAGATATCAGAACTGCTTCTTCCCCACCACTTAGCACCAAATCTTCAGGAACTTTTGTTATTAACACTGCTTTTTGTGTTTTAAACAGTGATTGATTTTGAAGATTCAAAATCTTCTGCAACTATAATGATGATGTAAACTAAAGGATACAGCTAGAGTTAGGAAATCCCTAGTTCCCAGTATGGATAATATCAGATCACTTCCTTTCCAGTCAAGTTATTAGGGCATTTTTTTTTTTTTTAAAGAAAATAAATTCTCAAAGACTTTCTTCCTCAGATTAAGATGTCTTGGCTTTGAGATTCAATGTTCCAAAGAAAGATACAAAGCTAATACTGAGGAACCAGACTCTCCTTGATGGGAGAAATTTCTGTTCTGTTGATATATTTACTTTCTTCTTTCTTATCTTGAAAATACAGTTGAACAACGTCTGTTTGCCACTTATACCCACTGTGTCAGGAGAAAATTACCGACTGGCTCCCACCAAGGATATTTGTCATTTTGCAAAAGGAATATAGTCAAAGCATGAGAAAGAATACCATGAATGATTAACATTGTTTTTCTATATTATTGTACGGTTCAGGCATAAATGGAAATATATTTTATCCTTCCAACTGTAGATTTATCTAAGGAAGCTCTTCACTGAAATTTAAGGGAGAATAGGATAGGGAAGCAAAAATCTAAGAACTTGGTCTGAGAAAGCCAAAGGAAATATAAGATGATAAAAATAATTCAAAATTTATATGCCAATATAAACAAATAACTTGACAAACTGAGGTGCTTATGTAAAAATAAGCAGTGCTTAACTATGACCCATGTTAATAGTGACTCCTTTTAATGTACATTGTAGACAAATTCTGAAATTTTCTGTATTTCATTTTGAGATCCTATCCTTCAACAAGCTCATTTTTCTACATCCCCAGCCATCTCCCCATCCCCATCCCCACCCCGCCTCCCCCCCCCCTTTTTTTTTTAGACAGAGCCTTTCTGAATTGCAGAGGCTGGCCTAGAATTTGCCATCTTCCTACCTTCGTCTCCCAGATTGCTAGGATTACAGTCTGTGTCACCGATGGGATTACAGATATGGGCCACCAGCCTAGCAACAAAAACTCATCTTTTATTGAGCTTTCTCTAGGAAAAATTAAAGATTAAGAAAATCTGAGAAGAAAGATTGCATGGCTGTATGTGAGACCCTTTGTGAATGTGTGATACGTGGCTTTTGGACACAATTATTGGCTGAGTGGTAATGTGGAAGCATATGTTATCCATTAGGTCATTACATAAAGTAGTGCTTAAGGGCTGGGGGATGTGGCTCAGTGCTTAAGTGCCCCTGAGTTCAATCCCTGGAACCAAAAAAAAAAAAAAAAAATGCTCTTGGGGTATGAGGTATGGCGCAGTGATGGAGTACAGGCCCCAGGTTCAACTCCTGACATCCCCAATGCCCTCCTCAGGGAAACACATACTCAATGTCCTACTTCTTTTAATATATATATATTTTTAGTTGTAGGTGAACACAATACCTTTATTTTATTTTTATGTCATGCTGAGGATTGAACCCAGTGCCTCATGTGTGCTAGGAGAGCGATCTACCACAGAGCCACAGCCCTATCCTACTTCTTTTTATTGCCTGCTCAAAAAAGAAGTAAACAAGTGACCCAAGACATTCATTTTAATGCTGAAATTTAACATTTAGATTTCACGATCCACAAAACCATTCAAAGTGACTGGCAGAGAGAAGCGGCTTACATACTCTACTAGTTTCCAATGGCTGGTATAACAGATAACCACAAATTTGGTGATTGAAAACAACAGAATTTTTTTTTCACATTTTCTGGAAACCATAAGTCTGAAAAGAATATTATTAGGTGTTAGCTGGCCTGTGGTCACTATGAAGGCTCCAGGGAAAACTTGGTCCTTGCTTTTTTATAGTTTCCAGTTTGAACTTTGTCAATGTTTCTTGACTTGTGGCTGCATCATTCCAGTCTCTGCCACCGTGGTCACACTGTGAAGTCTCCTGCCTATTTCTTATGAAACCACTATGGTTACATTGGACGTATCAGGATAATAAGCGTGATCTCCCCTTCTCAAGGTCTTTAACATAATCACATCTGCAAAGATACTTTTTTCAATTAAGGTAGTAACATTTGCAGGTTCCAGGGATGGAGGCCTGACATTCTTAGGAGTCTGCTACACAGAAGATTCCCTATATTCAAAAACAACAAAATGTGCCCACCACAATAACAAACTTGTCATGTTTACTTCTATTTTCTACCATTATTGAATAAAGGAAAAATATTTTTAAAAAAGAGGAAAAAGCCAGACCCAAGAAAAAATTGCTAGTTTTCTGAGAATTTCTTAGGATGAAGAACTGTAAGTCCTCCTACAGTTTTCTCAACTCCTCTCTTCATTGCCAAAAGTTTGGTCCAATAACAAATCAGAGGGTATACGAATACTATGTTAGTGAGTGGTTCATGCCTCCACAAAATGATGTTTGTCAAGGAGCTAGAGCACTGCCAAACATGAACAATGAAAGAGAGAAAAAAAAAGAATGAATGAAAAAGAAAGAAAGAAAAGGAATCTGCTCTAAGTGAATTAGCTTACATGAGCCAAATGCTTTTTTGTCCTATCCAATTTCATTTTATTACTAATCTCAATTTTCTTTCTTTCAAAATCTCCAAAAAAAAATCATGCCTGATGGTGCTGGGGGGAGTGTGATTCAATGGTAGAGCTCAATATCCCCCATATCCTGAATTTGACCCCCAGTACCAAATAATAATAAAATAAAACCATGTCTTGGAAATGTCAGTTAACATCAAACATGTTACTATGATTTTTATGGGCCAGGCTATATATCAGGGCAATGACCAAACAGACTCCATTTTACCTTGAGACTCCATATCATGTAAGAATTGAGAAAACTCCACCTCTGCCATCCTGATCCTGCTTAGCACACCCTGCTTAGAAATGCAAATGTTTCTATTCTTCTTATACAATATAAAATTATTCTCTTTTTGGTCTCCATTTTTCTTGGACAAATGTATTCTGTCAGAGAATATCTGTGTAGACATTAGTAACCATTCTTTAACTTGTACTCAACTAGGGTCATTCTGACCCACTTACCCTTCTGCTTATGATTTTAGATCTCATGATGTTTATGGTTTTGAATCATAGCAACAGTCACTTATGATTAATGTGGTTTTGGACTATAACAGTGTACTCTAACCCTTGGAAGGGGTCAAAGGGTGTAGACTTGCAGCTTGCCCCTTGGTCCGCCAGTGGTGAATAAAGATGTTTCCATCTCCTGCTTTAAGATCGATTCTGTGGTTTATTGCAATATCACTATAACATAATGAAGTGGAAGAAAAAATATTTTTCAATTTATGTGTCAGAATGGAAATTGTTTGATGCAAATAAGAAGATCAGGAAGGAGGAGAGGAGAAAGGGAAGAAGGAGGAGGAGGAGAAAAACAGTTCACACAAAAGTCTATAACATTTTCACTATTGTGAAAGAATGGCCATTTCATTTGCTGTCTCCTGTTCATCCAATCACTTCTACTTTGTATTTTCCTGACAATGATCAACATTTCTGGTAGGATCATGGCCTAATTAAAGAACTTCCAGGATGTTATAGTTTCAAACCCATCTCTCTCTCTCTCTCTCTCTCTCTCTCTCTCTCTCTCTCTCTCTCTCTCTCTGTTTTTGCATGAACAATAAAGAGGGAAGGGAGTTCTGTCAATTTATAGTTTCAAACCCATTCAGTACACACACACACACACACACACACACACACACAAACCTGCTACATAGAGTTTGCTGCTCTTTTTGTCTTAACAATTGGAACAAATTTTCTTAGATTGATTTGTTTTTTTTTCTCTTCACTGTGGTTTTGTTTTTCTTTTGAAATGCAGTTAGATCTGCTTGTACTTGTATTCAATTTGAGGGTATTTTCATACACACTTGAGTCAGTTTTTTTTTTAAGCTATGTAAAACATTAACATGTTTCCAAGAGTGAAATGAATACAGAAAGTTATAATCAGAAAAACTGTAAGGGAGTGTTTTATGCCAAGTCGCCCTCAAGTGATAGAACGAAGCAACTCCAGGCAATTTAATATGATGGGGAGCAGACCTTGGGGCAGGTTGTTCATGGGCTGACCACAGATTAGGAACAGTATCTTTTTTCTACCGTTTAGGTACTTTCTCCTGTGTAGTAGTGTCTAAAAGATACTGCAGGTTATATAGAATTTAGAAACAGCAGAATTGAAAACAAAGTTGTAAAGCCTCAGACAAAGGTGGTCCTCAGATATAGTAACAAACAACTGGGTGTGCTGGGGGTATAGCTCAGTGGTAGAGCGCATGCTTAGCATGCACGAGGTCCTGGGTTCGATCCCCAGTACCTCCACTTTTGACTATCCTAGTCACATTTATGGTGTCACACTAACAATCAACTACAAACTTATGACAAAAGAGGAATAGAGCAGCTGGTGGGGAAATGGTACTTCTATTTTCCCAAGGGAATCTGCAGTTTTCATAAAACTTTTATGAAAAACAAAGTTTTTCATAAAAACAAATAATGAATTCTTCATCTCTCAGTCACAATGGGCTCCTTATCAACCACACTCTACTTATCTACTTATCTCCTGGCATGTTTCAGATTCTAATATCACATTGCTAAGCAAAATTCCATACGAGGATCATCTACAACCATCTTAATACTATCTTGTTTTTTTTTAAATCTACTTTTATTTTCAGCACTATTTTATGCTGTTGAAGGGAGTAAAACAAGTCACTTGATCATCCACATCCATCAGAAAAGTAGTCTTTTACCATCTGCAGAAGCCAAGCAATCTTCTTCCAGAAGTCTTCCAGAATTTCTCCTCTCTTTTTCTCATTCTCCAAGAGCTTTAACTATCTGCTGTCTACCAAGTGGGTTCAAAGCCAACTGCAAAGTCAAAAGTCACTGGACTTGAGAGGAGCTGAACTACATTGCCTCTGTGCCTTCACTAAGGCCAAGGAGAGAACCCTGCACATGTTGTTAACACCGATTATACAGTGACCCTGCCTTTCCCTGGGAGGCAGGGTCACCTCCTCTCTAGGAGGTTCTTCATGGTCATTTGTTTTAAAAAAGTTTTTTTTTTTTTTTTTAGCTGTAGTTGAACACAATACCTTTATTTCACTTATTTTGTGTGGTGCTGAGGATCAAATCCAGTGCCTTGCATGTGCTAGGCAAGCACTCTGCTGCTGAGCCACAATTCCAACTTCTCTTCAGTGTCATTTTGAACCATAAGCAGGATTCAAGGAGTAAAGGAGCTGGTTGCAAATACCATAAAGAATTCTTCAGGGGAAAGTTGAGTTTAATAGGCTTATTTTCTAAACATTAGATCTAAGTGGAGCAAACCAATGAGAACTTACTTTCTCATTTTTTCAAGAGAAACCTAATAAAATTAGACATTTCCACAGTCTCCAACATGTGTAGTCTGAAAGCTGCCAGAAGATACATCACTTCTACTCAACACAGGCATGCGGGAAATTGAGAAATCCCAGCAGCTAGCTGAGAAGCTACCAATATCAGCAGTTCCTGGGTGGCAAACAAAAAACCAACCTCCTGTGTGTGGCCAAAGAGCTCAGCCTGTCTAGCGACAGAAAGAGCATGACAACTGGGCAAAATGAGCCAGATGATCTTCTGGGACAAGCCCATCTCCCTAGGGACAAAAATGAATCTACCTTCTTCACATCTGGAAGAAGCAAAGGAGAGATGTGGTTCTTAGACTCACTCCACCACTCACCCACCCAAATCCTAATGATCTTCTGGAGGCTTTTCCTGGACTGTTTCCCCCCACCCTCCCTCACTCTCTTTAATTGTTCCTCCTTTTCTTCCCTGCTCCTTCCATTTCCAGGCCAGCTGGCACTCCTATCGCTCCTCCATCTTTCCCCCAGTTTACTCAGAATGAAGTTTTCATAGTAGTTCAGTGCACACCTAGAACATTTACACTTAAAGTTCCATATTAAGAACTATAGATGTACAGTGTAGTTAGCAATTTATGAGTGTTCCTGTTGCTCCACATACTTAGCAACACATTATCAGTTCTTTTAGGTTAAGCAATTCTGGTGAAGAGTGCTTTTTTTTTTCATTATCCTTTTAATTTGCATTTCCCTGATAAAATATGATGTTGAGCACTTTCTATATAGCTGTTTTGGGCATGTTCTTTCATGATATGTATGTTAATTTGCTATTTCTTATTGAGTTTTTAGTCTTTTTCTTAGTGCTTTGTAGGACTTATAAACATAATTCCAGAAAAGAATCCTTCAAATATACATTTTTAAATATCTTCTTCCAGACTGGGGTTCCTCTTTTCTTTTTAAGGAGGAGGAGGAGGCTTCAAAAACTTTTAAGTAGAGGAAAGAGAAAAGATGGGGAGAGATTGAAGACATAGGAGCAAGTTCTGTTGAGGTCAGAGGCGTAGGATAGTTTTCAAATTTGATTATTCTCCCATTCAGTTTCTGAAAAGTGAGGACAATGATGACTATGTAGAAAAGGCTGTTGTAAAGATCAAAGGAGAGAGGGTTGGCAGATGTGAGAAGCAAAGATGGCAGTGTGAGGAGCACCTTGGCTATGTGGCTGTTTGGTCTCTGGGTCTGGGGTGGGCAGGCCCTGGGGAAGCTGATTTCGTCTGTTGGATAATGCCAGAATCTTTATCACACAAGACGAACACTTTCCTGACATTTAGGTGCTTTTATATTTATCTCAAAATAAAATTCTGAATTCAGGACACGGCAAGTATTTCTATGTTGTCTTGTAGAGTGGGTAGTCCTGCTTCTTTTATCAAGCCAATTCCCCTACTGAAATATGGATACCTTTCTTCACATTATCTTCATGGTTTGGAATGAAAAAGACTGCTTTTCTTTGGTTCCACTTTTCAGATTGAACACAGAAAGAAGCCCTTAGAGTTCAGTTATCCTGCTGACTTCTTCATGAAGGAAACAGCAACTGATATGGGTCTTCTGCTGCAATTTGTTTAATTATCAAGAAACTATTTTGCAAGCTGAATGCTGATGTTTAATTTGAAACAGGTGCTTTTATGGGGGGTTACCTCTAAGCTATTTGCATTGCCTCTACTAGGCCTTGAAGCCAAGGAGATTTTGGTCTGGCATTGCAAATCATTTTGTGGCTTATTATGCAAAGCACATGACCTCAGTCTTCCCTCAGTTATGGAGGGTGCTCTGTAGATGGAGAGTTGGGTGTTACCCTTTGGGCATGGACAGCCCACTCCATGTTTTCTTTGGTGATGAATATTCTATGGAAAAGCCTTTGTGTATCCCCCATATAAAAATAAACAAATGTGGGTTCACTCTCTCCCTCCAGTGTGGAAGTAGGACTCTTAAGGCTGGCCTCAAACTTGTGATTCTCCTGCCTCAGACTACCAAATCACTGGAATTACAGGCCTGCAGCATTGCCCACTGGCAAATCAGAGTTTTAATAGGGACTATCATCTTGTTTTTTTCATTTACTAGTAATCTTTAAAACCTCATTAATATTGTTTTAACACTTAAAAAAATCACTTTCACAATTCCTGTACAACACAGTTCTCCACTTTTATACCTGCTAAGAAACACATCACCCAAAATTTAAACACACATAATTTCCATTATTCTGAGTCAAAAATCCCATCAGGTACAGCTGTGCAATGGACATCAGGCCAAAAAGGGAATGGAAGGACGGGCTGAAATTCAGCTTGACCTTCTTTGGTGAAGCCATCATTTAGAGTCGTAATGTCTCAGAGCATAAAGTTCTTGGTATCCCATAAATATTTATTAAACACAAGGGACAAATATTTATTAAACACAAGGGACAAAAGGAGAAACAGATATGATCCAGAAGCTTATCATTCTCAGAGGTCATTGAAAGTTGCCTTAAACTTTGGCATTTAGAAAAATTCCCCTTACACTAATACTCTTAAAATGAAAAAGCATGACATTTACAAGGTCCCCGGGTTTCCAGAAATGTCTTTACATTCCAGTAAAGGCTATATAAAAATTTAAGAGAAACCTCAGTAATATCCCGGGGGTTATAAATTTGGTAACTGGCCAGATCCCAAGCAACAGTTGTCATTGAAGTGCTGGCCCCAGATGTTTCGCTCATAGGCTCTCTATGGTTTGTTTTTGATACACTTTCCCCGGAGCTAAATCTTACTCAAGAATTACATCAAGAGCTGAGGTCTAGGCTGGTGGTGTTCAACAAACCCGGAGTGTCATTGATCTTTGTTGGCATCACCATGAACGGAACTGAAACCATTGTGTGTGTGTGTGTGTGTGTGTGTGTGTGTTTTCTGGGGGATAGGTTTTTCTTTTCTTTGATTCACATTGCACAAAAAAATCCAAGCAAGAGTCCTACTACTCATAATTGAAGTCAACTGTCTTAGGAAGTGCACCCACAACAGCTGTTGTGTATGAGGTGAATACTCCATGGGTCGAGCCACCAGAAGTTTGTGAGGTCGATAATCCTCGTGTCTGGTGGAAGAGGTTTGTATACATAACAGAAACAATAACCAACATTATTGGAGGAAGGAGAATGAGAAGGAGGAGAGAAACGTAGGGCAGAGTGGATTCCTGCCTCCTACAGGTTGTGAGGGGTATTGCGCCCGCTCGCCTCCTGGTAGAGAGATCCCTGGGAGTCAGTGGATCAGAACAGCAGCTGGAGGTTTCGGCAGGAAGTTTCTAGTTTGTTGAGCACTCTGTCCGCTTGCTGGGTTTCTGCTGAGTGACAGAATGCGCCACTCCTTTGCCAGGAAACTATTTTTCTCCCCGCCGCCCTAGCGCAAGTCAGCCCTTCGCCATTTTCCTTGGGACTCAGCAGAGGAGACAGCCAAGTAGGCTGACCCTGACTGGGCAGGAGCACAGCCCAGCAGGAGGAAGTCCCACGCTAGCTGACTAGGGTGCGCGCGCAGCTTTAGTTTTCCGGCGCTAACTGGGAGCTGCAGCCTGCTGGAGATCCCCGGCGGAGAGAGGGCGTTGGCTTCCCGGCCAGACGCTGGAGTGTCAGCTACATGACCCCTCGGTCTCCAGTCCCCAGCAGCCCGCGCCGCAGCAACGCTTTTCTTTCCTCCCAGCTCGTTCGATATTAACGGTCAAGAGAAGCCTGAGAGCAGTTGGAGGGCGCACGGTCCCGCGGGCGCCCGGAACCCCGGCCACCGTCGGCATCCGGGGCCTGTTTTTCTAAGTCATGATTCCACCACTTCCCCGCCTTCAGTCCGGTATTTGTTTTTCGGTCTCGCTCTCGTAATTCAAACTTTCTCTCTATCTCTGAAGCTATTACTTAACTCATGCCTTATGAATTTATTTTTAGTACTATTGGCAGAGTCTCCTAAATTAGATAACTTAATCTGGTGCCTAGGTTAGAAAAGACCCTTACCCATGAAATGCTGAACGCATCACTTTCGGGTTGTCTTCTGACGGTGGTTTTCTTTCGTCAAATCCAGCCCCTAATATTTGGTTGAGCACACAACAATTATGAAACGTTCTAGGAAAAAGTGAAATTTCAATAGCCTTGTGTCTCTGGAAGAAATCAAAAGAATCCGGAACTTGATTTCTTGCCAAGAACTAAATAAATTTCAAACCATAAATGAAACTACTTGTAGTTATCTAACACTGGTTTCTAATCTTTTGCCTTCCGTCTCAAGTCCTATACTCTAATCTGTACACCCCTCTGGTTCCTAAGTGTCTTCTGCCCAAAGCACACTGCGTAAATTTCCTTGAGACTAACTGCTACCACCATGACCCTCAGGAACTGGGGGAAACAACAAAAACAAAAACCCTCAGAAAAATAAACTTATTTCTAGTTAGATACTAAAAGGCAAGGAAGCAGCGAAGGGGGTGTAGCTCAGTGGTAGAGCGCATGCTTTGCATGTATGAGGTCCCGGGTTCGATCCCCGGCACCTCCAGTACTAAACTTTTGCTCTGCCCAACTCGTTCTAATTTATTTCTCAAATAATAAACCGTTAGCTCACCTAACTTTTGTCTGTTCCAAGCACTGCACGTAGTAATAACAAAACTTAATGGATTGCCTTGAATTCTCTCCGATCTTTATGCTGTGAAACTCGACGTCACCTAAGGCGATTGGGACGACAGAAGACCCAAAAGGAAAAGGGCAGGACAAAACGCAATTCCATCAGGGTCCCTATAACGCCAAAGTGTATACATTCACAGCCAATTAATTAAAAAAAAAAAATATATATATATATATATATCTTTAGCTGTAGATGGACACAATACCTTCATTTTGTTTTATGTAGTGCTAGGGATCAAACCCAGAGCCTCACACATGCTAGGCAAGCGCTCTACCACTGAGCTGCAACCCCAGCCTCCAACAGGCAGTTAATTTTGACATACATTTTGTACTATTATTAAAGACATCAAAAGACAAAGGAGAAGGGCTGGGTGAGGAGAGACTATCTAGGGAGTTTTCCATTAGTTTTTGTTTTCTGAATCAAAGAACAGAGCAAAAGCAGAAAGCACAATGCCATTGATTTTTCCACCAACCTCTTTCAATCAACCTTCGTAGAGAGCTCAGAAAAGTTTTGTCCAACAATGAAACGTGGATTGCTGTGGAACTTGATTCTTTTTAAATGAGTGACCTCGGGAAGCTTGGCAGTAGAAGGAAGATGGTCAGGGTATTAGAGGGTTTCCAACAATAAAGTAGAAGA
Organism: Marmota flaviventris; assembly: GCF_047511675.1. Taxonomy (NCBI): domain Eukaryota; kingdom Metazoa; phylum Chordata; class Mammalia; order Rodentia; family Sciuridae; genus Marmota; species Marmota flaviventris. The sequence goes on along the minus strand of NW_027287863.1, from coordinate 24,061 downwards.
AATAAATACATATCAACACATTCCAATTGACATAAGATTCATTTTTCTATATTTTCTCGGTCACTCCTTTTTCCTCATTGTTCTAAATCTTAAAACATTGTCTGGAAATGTCTGTTAATATCAAAAGGAAGTCCGTATATAAAGAAGCAGGGGAAGAGGTCATCTATCACAGTGGAAAACAGATGCAGAGTAAAAGGTGAGTAGGTCACACTCATCACAGGTGTCCTGGGCACTTTTATTTATTTATTTAATTTTTAAATTTAAATGGACACAGTACCTTTATTTTATTTATTTATTTATTTTTATGTGGTACTGAGGATCAAACCCAGTGCCTCACATGTGCTAGGCAAGTCTTCTGCTCTTTTGTTGGTAAAAACAATCCAATTACACCTGCTTTAATAACCAGGGAATTCCTAGAGATTTCTCATCCATTGATGGTATCTTTTAAGGATTTCCAATACTTTATCTTTTCAAAATTGCTATTATCTGTGTACATATTTCCTGTTGAATCGAAGAATCTTTGGGAGGGAATGGAAGCCAGTATTTGTCCCAGTCTACCAGTCCAATACTCTTTGTCATGGATGTTCTTACTTCTTGATTCCCTTTTCCACTGAAAAGACAACATAACGATATTTAGGAGGGACACTGATGAAACCTGCTTGGTATGGATTGGTTGTGTACCCTGGGGGCAATTCAGAATATTTTTCTTTTTGGAGGGAGGTAATCCAAACATTCTGTGTGTCGTTGTTGCTGTTGTTTTTCTAGTATGCATTTGTTCTGTCCAGGCACTTTAGGATCCTCAGCACCACATACAAAAACAAAGGTGTTGTGTCTGCCAAAAACTAAAAAGTAAATATTAAAAAGTTCTCTCTCTCTTAAAAAAAAAAATTAAGGACTCAAACCACCAGAGGAAAGAGAAACCTGTATTTGCTTCATATCAGGGATGGGCATGGGTTTTTCATCTCTTTCAGATCCTCAATATTTTAGGTGACTTTGGAGGTCACCCAAAAGAGGTCTTCATTTTCCTGTGGGCACCAGGAGACTCATTCTAGCAAAAATACCTGTGGCCTTGTCAAGCTATTTGAAGCTTCTACTACAAAATACACACTTGGAAGATTCCAAGCCCTATGACAGAGTTGAATCACTCTCTCCATCCTCATGATTGAGACTCCAACCCCAGCTACCTCTCTAATTGGTCCATTCTAATTGGTCTCAAGATCATATTGTTAAAATCTACACTGTGTGTGAAGTGTAATGGCAACATCTTCCCAGTATTGTCAGACTTTTGCCATGGAAAGAAATGTCTTTATCGTTAACAGACTATTCCTTTCCCTCCTTGGGAAAAAAATCTCACATCTTACCCATTGCTTTACTTCCAATTAACTCATGTAAGGGCCTTCTTGGCTTTTCTTGCTTTTCATGCTTCCAAGAGTTGGATGTGGACAATATAGAAATCTACTGCAAAAGTGCAGGTGAGATTCTCTACAAAGAAATTCAGAGTCTTACTTAAGTGAAGGAAAGGTTAAGATTAGATTCAGAGGTCTGACTCAGCCTTGTAGGTTGAAACCCTTACACTCATCTACTTAGAAACAAAGCACTTCTGAAAACCATTTTAAGTTTAATTTAGTGTTTTATTGACCAACTTATTGCGCACGCGCGCATGTGTGTGTCTTGTATTCCAAGCTTAACAGGCTAAAAAACTTTATCCTATCAAAGATGCAGGCGCAAGCGTGCATAGCTTCTACATTCAACACTTTCTCTTTTACAACCAGGCGGGGATCAGAAAAAAAGTGGCTTTCCTTTGGTAGCCATCAATACCACCTGCAAGTACTGAAAACAAGAACTCAACCATACGCGTGCTCCCAAGGCCTTAGCGACTAAAACAATGTCGAGCCTCCCTTAAAGCCTTAATGGCCTTGGAAACAAAGGCGGATATTCTTGAGGGAAAGCGATTTTAGGTTACTTCTTTTACCGGAAAAGACCTCTCTTGCTGATCACGGACAGAGGAAGTGCTGCGGAGGTGGGCGCCCAGGATGTTCCCAGCCTTCTTGCCTATCCAAATCTTGCGCAAGACTGATTTTTCTCTCCCACTTCTTTATCCCTCTTTTACGCGGTGGCCGCAATCACGCGCACTACCTTGTTTCAGATTCCCTCTCAGTACAACAAGTCGCATCACAACCAACTACCCTCCTATGATTGAAATTCCTAAGTAAGTCTGCTCGCTCACGTGCCAGTCTCTAAGATTTTGTCAAATCTGATTGATATGCAGAATCAATGTGAGAGTGAAGCAAAGACGGGGGGTTGAGGAACGGGGCGGTTAAACAGTACCGATTCTTGGCTCGCTCCAGCAGAGATGATTTAAGATTTTCTCTCAAGGTAGTACCTGAGAATTGGCTGAACTTGGGAAGCCCTTTTCGCACAGAGAAAACGGGGTCTAAGGAAATAACTTGGCAAACAAGTTCGTTTAGCAGGTGGTCCCTATCTTTCATTTCTTGGAGTCTCAGAACTAGAGCCACAGGGTTGTCAAGATGAAATGAGTGCCGGGTTTGGCTACCACAGGTGCTGGCCCAAGTATTGATGATGGTCTTGACTGGCAGCCATTCACATCATGGGTCTTAATTTTGTTCCAAATACTGTGAAGACTTCCTTTTTTAATCGCTTCACTCAGAGGTAAACACTCCGTTTACCAAAGAGAGAAAGTAGCATTTTTCTTTCTCTTCCTTTTTATTTATTTTTTCTGTCTTTTCCTCTTATTTTCTTAGATGATCGGTAAGTGAATGTTTGTAGTCAAGTATGAGCTGAAGAGATGGAAGCATCTCAGGTTTGGTACACATTTGCTTCAAAGATGTGCTGCTGTATCCTATATTTTCTCACGCAATGAACTTGAATTCTGAGCTAGTAGAAGCAATTGGAGCAGCTAGCAACTTTGTCTCGAACTCAGAATCTAGTTGCTCCTAGTATTTTCTTTTAATGAAGTCACAAGCAAACCTGATAAAAACTCAGTTTTTTATATATAAATATATATTTAGTTGCTTTGTTTATTAATATGCGGTGCTGAGAATTGAACCCAGTGCCTCATGTGTTTGAGGCAAGCACTCTACCACTGAGCCACAACCCCAGCCTAAAAAACTCAGTTTCCTAAATTTTTGCCACCTGCACCTCAGAGAATTAAACTCCAGGATATATAAAGAACTCAAAAAATGTAACACACATACACACACACACAAACCCAATCAATAAATGGGCAAAGAAACTGAACAGACACTTTACAGAAGAAGAAATATGATCAGACAACAAACATATTAAAAAATGTTTAATATCTCTAGTAATTAGACAAATGCAAATTAGACAAATGCAAATTAAAACTACACTGAGATTCCATCTCACTCCAGTCAGAATGCAATTATCAAGAATACAAGGAACAATAAATGTTGGCAAGGATGTGAGGAAAAAGGCTCACTTGTACATGGCTGGTGGGAGTGCAAATTGGTGCAACCACTCTGGAAAGGAGTATGAAGATTCCTGGTTGCTCCTAGATCTTCTTCTATAGTAGTTGCTCTTGATAAGATCACAAGTAACCACAAGAATGGGAATGAGATCCTAATTAGAATAAGTTATACTCCATGTTTATATGTCAAAATACACTCTACTGTCATGTATATCTAAAAAGAACAACAATTAAAAAAAAAACCCTCAGTCTCCTGAAATAAGGGTTCCTCTCCTATTATGCAAACTCCTGAATGCAAAAGTACATATATAGATAATTCATGTTGCCCTGCAGAAATTGGGACAAGAGGAACCAACACAAATATTTAAGTTGTTTCCTTTTTTTCTTTCTTCTCTCTTCCTTTCTTCCTTCCATCCCTCTCTTCTCCTCCTCTTCCTCTTTCTCCTCCTCCTCTTCTTCTTCTTCCCTCCCTCACCCCTCTTCTTCTTCTCCTGTAACATACTGTCTGTTTCTGGTTCACTAGTCATATATTTTTTCTGTCAAAAGTAAGGCAGGCAAACTTGCTGACTTTCTAGTAGGGTAAAATTTCAGAACCTTCTCACTTTCTGACTTAATGGAAAATAGAGAAATTCCTAAAACATAAATAAACTATCTTCTCCAAATGCAACTAAAACATAAATAAACTATCTTCTCCAAATAAGGCCAACAATGTTTAAGTAAAATGGTATGTTGCAAAGATAGATATACACATAAATACATTTGGGAAACTGCAAAGAATAACATAAAAACTAATTACTGGCAAACCTAGAGAAAAAACATGACCCAAACATTCTGGTTCTGACAAATCCAAGACAGTATCTAATCACATACCATCTTTTTAAGATTCTAGAAATGTTAAACATCCAACTGATATGTTGCAGATTATTTTGAATTGAGTATAATAGGACACGAATGTGTTCTGTATACTGAGTATAATCTTTAAATCACTAGAAGATTCTCTATTAAAGAAACTATCCTATGCCTTCAGCACAACAGGATGGTTCAACATTAGTATAGTTAGATAGTATACCAATTGTGACAAATATTTAATAAATAATTCTGTGGTATAAGGCAGGCAAAAAAAAGAAAAAGAAGAAAGAAAGAAGTTCTAAACCAACACTTTAATACAAATGTTCATGAATCTAAGAAACATCCAGTTTCTCTCAGATGCAGCACCAAGAAATGTTCACTCAGCAACTCTGGAAACTTTCCTAGTTGTACTTTTATATGATCAAACATCTAAGTACACTTTTCCTTCCTCAGCAGCATTTTGCCACATACATATACATTCTACTCATACAATAGAACTTGATCTTTGTGTATGACAATTCTCTAATTTCCACTTCTGTAAGCTCATCTCTTTACTCTTTCCTATTATTCTATTTGACCATTTGTATAAGTCAACTGAGAGAAATTCTGTCAGAATAGTCTGTTTCCATAAGTTAAATAATGGGCTCAGTGGTACTTTCCATAAATGAATGTGAGAGTAAAGCAAAGTAGAAAGGATAAATAACCACTAGAAATGTGAATAGAATTTCTCTTTGTCTTCATCAGAGTTTCAAGAAGCATAACACTAGCCAGTGTAAACTTCAGGGCTCGAGAACACTCTAGCCATGAACTCAATTCTTTATTTTCCATAAATGTCATTAAAGAGATCCTAATTTCCAAATTTGACTTCAGTTCCTCACTCAGTCCATTCCCTCCTAACATGAGCCTAATGATTACTCACTATTTTAAGTCTCCTGGCCATCACACTCTACTGACTTCTGTGTGTATATCTTTTGTTAGAGTCTGTAAACAAGTCAGGATGGCGCCTAGCATTTTGCCAGAGGGAGTGGTTAATGTTAAGGTCTGTAAACAAGTCTGGATGGCGCCTGGCAAAATGCCAGAGGGAGTGGTTTGTGAAGTAACAAAAGTGAGCAATTAAGTGTGGAGATTCCTTATTGGTTAACTGCTGTATCTAGTTTATGTTAATTAGATAAGCTGTGTGAAATGTATAAATACCTCTGTTGTCCTACAATAAAGGGCTCCCTCTCCTGCTGTATCAACCTACACAAGTTATTCGTCACCACCCCCCCCCCCCACCCCCCGTTATTTTGCTGCAGCCGGACTGCGGCAATCTTTGTCAGACATCTGTAAGATGTTCCATAAACATCTTAAATTCAACATATCTAGAACTAGACTCATCTTCTCTGCCCTCAATTTCCCTTTCTTCCAAAAGATTGAGCTATATCTCCTTTTAGATTCTTCTTTAGGCTAAATAACTTCATTATACTTCATGTTTCTCCAAATTTTATTCTTTCTTCCTGACCTGCCCTGAGCTGCATGGCTGGTGAGGGACGATGGAGAATTGAGAAAAGACAAACAAATACAGAGAGGAAAAGCTGAGAGCAGGTGGAACATTCTCCTCTGATGGAGGAACAATGACTCAGAGCTAACTTAGCACATTTTTTTATATAGGTTTTATCATCAAAAGGTTATTTGTGGGAAAGTTTCTATAAAGCAGACAGACTTGAAGTTCACAGTGAAACTTGTGAGACATCATGGTTATTTTGTTATGCCCAGAATTCTCTACCCCTGGCAGATGGTGAGCTCAAGGTCCAGCCTGATATAGCTCCCTGCTTGCACAGAGCCACCTCAGGCCAGGAATTACCATTACAACTGGGCAATCTTGATCTGAATCTTTGCACAGGAAGTTCCCAGTGCAAACACAGCCATGAGGCAGTCAGAAATCATGATCCAAGACATAGCTCTCTACCCTAACTGTGTGTTTATTTACTTTCTGGCTCATTTTTAAAATTCTCTCATTCTTTCAATCCTTCAGACTGTTGTGTATTTCATTTCTGAAGCATTTATCCTCTGTAGTATTGACTAAACTTTCTAAACTGCCACTGGGCTTAGAGTAGAATAAAATGATAAATGCATTGCTTAACAATTTATCACAAAATACTAAATAAATTATTCCATTTCTATTCTGATGCCAGTTTTCATCAACAAATCCTGCCAGGTCCTGTTCAGTTAGCAAAAAAAAGTGTGTTAATCATGGAAAAGTTGATTTTAATATCCTTGCATTTTAGGTAAGATATATCTGGTGAAAACCAGAAAAGTCCCAAATGGAGACTTGATTCTTACCACTCTTAAGGGAAGGTTAAAGCTTTAACAATTTATCTGCTTAGAACTGCAATGTAAATTGCATGCAGTTATTATTTGATACTTATTTCTAATACTTTCCTCTTGTTATAAGCTGCTACACATAAGAAACGATAGACTCTCCATTTATATATTTGTCTCCTTTCATTACTGTTATGGCACCCAGGACCTCACACATGTTAGGCAAATGCTCTATCACTGAGCCACACCCCACAGCCCTTAGATTCACCTTTTTACATCTAACACTACTAACAAAATGTGCAGAAATCGGAGCTTCAGAAAATTAGAGGTATCCCAGAGATGAATGAGAAGATGTAGCTTTGTAGTGACCAAGCCTTTAAATTCTCATACTCTGCTTTATTGTGACAAAACTTTAGTCAGGTCCCTGGAGTTCCTCCCTTCTACTCTTCTGCCTTCAGGCTCTTCAAATCTGCTTTTCTGAAAGCCTGAGCAAACACTAAAAGCAAAATTTTTGCCTAGCACTCTCTCCCTATAACAGGAAAGTCTTATCTGATTTTGAGATAATCTAGGTTTCTAAGATTGGAGTATTCACCCTTTTGCAATAATCTTTCTTTTGAATATGGTCTGTTCTTATTTGGATTTTTTATTTGAAGCCCTTGTTTTAACTCTCTGTATTTTTAGTTTTTACTTTTTTTCTGATTCAAACCTACTTCTCCAGGAGTTCTGACTCAGCTTCTCCTTTCTTCTCCTTCTCCATTTCTTGGTCACATATAAAGTAAAAATATGACCCAACAGGGAGCCTTTTAGTATCAGGGATTGAACCCAGGGGCACTCAACCACTAAGACACATCATCAACCCCTTTTTGAATTTTATTTAGAGACAAGGTCTCACTGAGTTGCTTAGGGCTTCACCAAATGTTGAGGCTGGCTCAAAGCCACCTGTCTCAGCCTCCCAAGACCTTGTAATTACAGGCCTGCACAACCACACCCAGCCAACAGGTTGCCTTTGATGCTCTCCTATTTATATTTCTATTTGGTCAGGTTTAGCATCAGCCAAGACAATTGAAGCAGTGGGCAAGGGAAGGAGGAAAAGGAGAACCAGCTTCCTTTTGCAAGAACTCTGGATCATGTTGTTTTTTGTTTGTTTGTTTTTAATTATTTTATTATTTTCAGCTTTTTCTGAGAATTTTTCTTTTCTTGCTTTTCAAATACACCTATTGAAGTGTAATTTATACTGCAATGCACACATTTTAATGGATGAGCTTTGGTGAATTCATATAAACATATAACTACAATAAAACCTGTCAAAAACGGCAAATAGAACACTCACGGCAGTTGATCTACCTCTCAACACTTAGCTACAGGCAATTACGTTTCCGCATTCTGATTTATATTGTTTTCTTATTTTTTCTTGTTGTTGTATCTAAATTACATAAAATTATATATAAAATTTTGTGTTCTCCCGCTGTACTTTTTGTCCTTTTGGCATCTTCATAGGCAGTCCCCTTAAGGGGACTGGAACTTACACAACGACAGCTAAAAGCAGTCTTTGTAAGGGCAAGACTGTAGGAGGCCAGCGTTTCTCCTTCTAGGACAGCTTTCAGAACAGGTCCAATTCAGGGGTTTTGGAAACAGAAATCAAGGAGTCTTTACCTTACCAGGACTTAAAGTGGCATCTTTAGACAAGAGTGTAAATCAATAATATGAAATCGTGCAACTATTGGATATTGGGGGTGTAGCTCAGCCGCCATGCGTGGGGGTGTAGCTCAGTGGTAGAGCGCATGCTTAGCATGCACGAGGTCCTGGGTTCAATCCCCAGCACCTCCACTCTTGGTGTTTTCTTTCACGTTTCCCCCTGACGCCTACACTTAAAGAATGATGACTTTGTTTCAACTTTTTCTCTAACCTTGTACTTTTCCTACTCACAACAATGGTAAACTGATACCCATTTCAATGGACCTTGACGGTCTTTGGGTCTCCTAATCTGCTTTTGCATAATAAAACCCTTTACTGAAATAAAAGAAACTGCTAACTCAGTATTTCCTGAAAGCAAAACCACAAGGATGCCAGCCATGGAAGACTCGTTTCCCTTTACTGTCAGAAAAAGATGGAAAGAGGGGGAAAAGGCTTTGGGGAAAATTTCTTCAGTTCCCTCCCTCTCCCTGTCCCAGTTGACCTGTGAGTGGACAGACGGCAACCTCTGAAGAAAATTTTCCTTTCGCCAACGTTCCTACACTTCCACCACACTGACTCTTGGTGGGTGACAAGAGGTTGGTCCGATAACCAGTCATGGTTAAGACGCTGTCCAAGGGAATGACGCTTCTGGCGAAACTTCGAGGCCGCCAAAGTTGAGGAAAATATTTTCAGAGGCAGAGCTGATAGTCGGTCTCAAAGCCATGCCAGCGGGGCAGTAAGTATTGCGCCTTCCTGTAGGACAAATGCTTTTAGTCCACTTCCCTTAGGAGGAAGGGACCTTCTGGCTTCCTGCATGGAAGACCAGACAAAGGAGATGAGACAATGCGGGCGCTTTTCAGGTTCTGTTGTTTTGTGCCCTCCTCCTAGCATTTCTCACTGGGCTGAGAGCCAGGTTGTGAATGGTATGGGAAATTCACGATACCTCAGAGTCTATCTATCTGGCAAAGGAGAAGCACATTTGGTGTTCCAACCTGAGGCCCCTTGAATTATCATTGTCTATGCATGTCCCTGGCTGAGTTCAAGGTCCTAGGGCATAGGGTTTTCCACTTTTCTTGGGAAAAAAGGTGTTCAGAATATTGATTCCCTTGAGAGTTAAAATGGCCAATGCTCTATTGCTTTATGGAAACTTCTTACGTTCCACAGCTTTTGACAGCTGCCTGAGAGATTCTCCACACTGGATTAGTGATATTGTAAAGATGAGAGGGAAAAGATGCGTTGGCATCTGTGCTTGGTGAAATAGAAGATGGTCCAGGTTGTTTTTTGCTTCCTTATTCAGAGCCAAAGAAATGAGAATCAAAAAGAAATAAAGTTCATTCACTTAGTCTTTACCCATAGATAATTTAAACAGCAGCACAACCACAACATTCCTGACAGGGATAGCTCAGAAATGGCCGTGGTAGAAGTTTCCATGGTTTAGCTGATTAAAGCTTAGTTCCGAGTTTCAGTCCCAGAGGGAACTGGGCTTGTAATTGATTCCTGCTCCCTCTCCAGATTCTCAAGGAATATGCTTTTTTTTTTGAGAGAAAGAGAGAAAAAATTTTTTTAATATTTATTTTTTAGTTTTCGGTGGACACAACATTTTAATTTTATTTTTATGTGGTGCTGAGGATCAAACCCAGCACCCTGCGCATGCCAGGCGAGCACACTACTACTTGAGCCACATTCCCAGCCCAAGAAATATGCTTTTAGCTTCTCCAAAACAAAGAAATTTAATATCCTTTAAATAAAATGACTTCACAATAAAAAAAAAACATGGTAATACACAAGGCAGCATGCAAACAAAGGCTTTGGTAAAGAAAAATGGAACTGGTTGAGTACATACACTCAATACATGATTTGTACAGAAAATAAAGTGCCACCTTCCATTTGGCCAGCGTTGACTTACTCAAAAAACTTGGACCTAATGCTCAGCACTTCTGTTGCTTATGTCCAATTCTCTGAGGCTGAGGAGATGGAGGAGTGAGCCTGGAGGAGAAAGGTGTTAGGAAACTCATAGTAAGCCTTTCTGTTCCTTTGCCAAACATGATCCATGCTCCCAAAAATGAGACTCAAGGAAAATTTTCGCGGACTGCTAATTTTTTTCCATTCTTTTCTTGTCTTGGCTTCTTAGTTATACTGCCAAGTGGAAACTAAAGTCTATTAATATGGCTTCAGACTTGATAATCTCTCTTGGGGAGGAGATTCTGATAGATGGATTGGATTCTTCTCTTCTCTTTACTCTTTCTTCCCTGTGGAGTCCCACGTCTTGGAAAGCACTAAGGTTTACAGAGTAGAAATGGCATAACTAAATGGAAATAATTCATTTGTGGTCTCTCCTCAAATATTAAAAGTAATATGAGGAGATACATGTGAAAAACCAGAAGTAGAGGAGCCAGAATTTGAACCCAGTACCGTGTACATGAGAAGCGTATGTTCTACTACTGAACTACACCCCATAATCGCAAGTTCTTTTGCAAATTATTTATAAAATGTTGATGTGGTCTTCAGTTTTTGTTGGCAAAAGTTCACTGGCTTAAATTTTACTGGTGATGAAATTACTAACCTGGTACTATCTGGTAGCTTTACTAACACTGTAAGATTTGGGTTTGGATAACATTGTTTCTGACCTTAGGACTTTGTCATATTTGTTAGCCTGCTCCACTGTCTACTTGACTGCGTGAAAGTTACTTGCCTCTGCCAGGAAAAAACACAAAATGTCCAACACAAATCTCCAGCAATACTGACTCAAAATGTTTCTCAGCTCAGAGGCAACTGCCCACTTCAGTTGAATTGGAGAGTTGAACTGCATACCACATTGAGTTGGGTGCAGAGCCAGCATCTACTTTCCAGCTGACTCTCAATCTTCATTCATGCATTACAAAATTTAAGAATTGTTCCTTTTTTCCTCTTTTATAACTTTTATGTTTTGTTTACTTGTTTTTATGTGGTGCTGAGGATTGAACCCAGGGCCTTAGACACAGGAGGCAAATGCTCTACCATTGAGCCACAACTCTAGTCCTGGGATTGTTCTTAATTCTGGCTCCACACTACTATCTCTAACCCTCACTTCAGGTATAGGGATGTTCACAAAGGATTTCAAGAAAAGAATCCACTAAGATCCCACGTATTTCAATAATTTCCTTTTCCCAGTGCTGGGGACCAAAGTGTGAACCTCCCATATGGTGGAGTAACTTTGAATAACTGATATTTTCCAGACTGGGAAAATGAACAGGGCATCAGCAAACATAAGGCAGAGTAGTAAAGACAGCCTGCTGGATACATACAGTAGATAATTGAAAGACTAAATCTCCTAAGATTGCCAGTAGTGAATTCGAAAACGCAAGAAAGTCCTGGAAAACACAAGAAAGTCTTGGAAAACACAAAATAGATAGGATTGTATTGGATGACCAGGGAAGAACAGAAGTAAAGTCTTATTCTCTTATGGGGGATGTTTTTGGCTTTTATGTATATGACACATGAGCTCCATAAACAGTTCCAGGTCTTATGGTGCTTCTGTTTCAGGAACTTTGATATGACATTGACGGAAGTATTCCAGCAAGGTTTTAATTTAATGGTTTAAAATACTGAATATAAGTGTTGATGGGTGAAGATAGGAAAAATTAAAGACATGCATTTCCAATTCTTCCTATAGCTCTCCCCTCATTTGGGTTCACACTTGTACTGATTGATGGTAAGTTGATATATGCCAGCAACTCTTCAACAGATGGTGCTTGGGAAACTAGATATTCTTATTTAGAAGAATGAAACTAGATCTCTATCTATCACCCTGTACAAAAGCCAACAAAATGAAAACCATCATTTTGTATAATTGAGAAGTATCAATTAAAAAAAAAAGTATTGGGAAATAAGACATCAAAATTTTAAAAACAAAAAACAAAACAACAAAAAAACCACATACACACTTATGGGCATGCTGGGAATCAAATCCAGGACCTCATGCATGCAAATCATGAGCTCTACCACTGAGCTACATTCCTACACATGTAGTACCTTTTCTTTTTTTTAATCCTATATCAGGAAGTAAGATGCACATTTTCTGTATTTAAAAGTTTTTTGGGGGATGGGGATGTGGCTCAAGCCGTTGCGCGTTCCCCTGGCATGCACAGGGTGCTGGGTTCAATCCTCAGCACCACATACAAATAAAATAAAGATGTTGTGTCCACTAAATATATATATATATATATATATATATATATATATATATATATATATATATATATATATTAAAATAAAGTTTTTGTTCTTTTTCTTTCTCTTTCCTTCCCTTTCTCTTTTTTTCCCCCTTTGCAGTTATGCTTGGAGAGTAAGGCAATTCTAGACCAAATTGCCTTTCTTGCCAGCAATCTACAAGAAAAAAACAAGATATCATTGTTCCCTGAAAAATCTAGGACATATTATGTACAAAATGTACTCTATAACGAAAATCATATCTTCTTATTTCCAATCAAGTTGTTTCCCTCAATTTCATATCTTGAGAAATGTCTTCACATTGACAAATCCAGAAAGGGGGGAGTGAAAGAGAGAACATGCTGATAATTTAAACTCCTTTCCCCTTTCTTCCTGCCTATTCATTCCTAAGCAGCCAGTGATCTAATTGCTGTCACTATAGATTAGTTTGCACTTTCTAGAGTTAATTATGTTTCAGATTGGACTAAAAATGACCTAGGAGCACAAGCATTGTCAATTGGTCTGAAATTCAATAATTTCTCTCTTGGTGTAGCAATTATACAGGGTCCAGTTTGGTGATTTCAGATTTATTTTTCAGTGGATTTTCTCCTACCAACTATTAGATTTTCTAAACTAGAGATACTTACAGTATTCTAAGCTCTATTATGTAGCTTAGTTACCTATGAGAGTGTTGTTTGGTAATAGAATGTGTACTTAAAGTGTATGTGTTTTCCATTTCATTTCCTGATCCTCCTTCTCTGTTCCTTAGCTATTCAACAACACCACCTCCTTTTCTCACATTTCTCTACTAACATATAATACAATGGACTTCCATTAGGGCTGCTTCAGTTGTACTCCATAGATTTCTGTACCATCCAGGACAAAAGACTAGGGTAAAGAGTAGATGAAAGAGGATAAAGGAACAACTTACTCAAAATCATCTGTAGGAGAGAATTCTGGCCCCACAGAAATTAACTTTGGGTTCTGTTTCTCAGCTCTTTGACAATTATAAAAGAACTAAAAGATGAACAGTAAAAATAATGAGCTCCTAATTTTTTTTCTTTAGTTTTCTTAATTTCCTGAGCTGTGTGGTCAACTACAGGATGTGGAAAAACAGAAAGGCCTTCTTTGAATGTGTCACAATTTTGTCTCCCTCTTCTAGTGATCTGGTCCACAGTTGGCAGGAATTGAATCCTATCAATATGCATGGGAGACAATAAATTTCCGAATTTTTCTGGATGGGTAAGTACATTGAACAAAAAGCAACCTTTAAGAATCTGAAACTTTCTAAAGTTGAAAACCATCGAAATATTGAAAAGGAAATGGAAGAAGCAGCTGAGTGGGAGGGGCTGAGATAGCTCTGTTGGGAGAGTGGAAGAGTGAAGACCTGAAAGTCCCAGGTTCAATCCTGGGTCTCAACATTTACTTTGAAAAGCTAGTGACCCTATCAAGTCTACTATCTTGAAATCTAATAATCAGTTATAACTTTGAATTTGTGCTTCATAGTGTGATGGGACCTTAACAAAGGAAATGAGCAGAAGATGTTTATGTCTACATTTCCATACACACAGGGAGATCTTGACATCCCATGAATTTTGCTGGCAAAACAAAAATAACTAAGTTTTTGGAGTGCAAAATAAAGATGACCTAAGTTTATGTTGAGAATTAACAATTTTAGTTCATAGCAAATTTAAAGGTACCAGAAGAGGCCCGGGAAGAGAGAAATAAACTGATAAAGAATGGAAAACCAGTATATTTCAGTACCTTTAATGGCACCTTTCCCTTGCTTTTTGCCTAGGGAACCTCATCTTTTCATTTTGCACTGGGCCTGTACATTTATAGGAGGCCCTAATCAGTATTAAATTGACATTCATAGCATGCTTTCACAAATTTTTTGAAGACATCTGAACTTACACCTATAGTTGAATTTTTAAAATTATTATTAATTCCTTTTGTTTCACATATTTATTGGTACATTGTAGTTGTACGTAATGATGAGATTTGTTGCTACATATTCATACATGCAGACAATATAACAATATAATTTGGCCAATATCACTCCCCAGCATTTCCCCTCTCCCTCTCTGCCTTCTATCCCTTGATCCCTTTCCTCTACTGATCTCCCTTTGATTACCATGAGGTTCAACCCCACCTTTCTTTTATTTTTCCTCCCAAGTTTCTACACCTGAGAGAAAACATACATCCTTTGACCTTCTGAGTTTGACTTATTTTGTATAACATAATGATCTCCAGTTCTATCCATTTTTCTGCAAATGACAGAATTTTATTTTTTTAATGGCTGAATAAAATTCCATTGTGTATATAAACACCACATATTCTTTATCCATTTATCTGTTGATGGATATCTAGGCTGGTTCCATAGTTTCATATTGTGAATTGTGTTGCTATAAACATGGGTATGCATGTATCACCGTAGTATGAAGACTTTAATTCCTCAGGATAAATACCAAGAAGTGATATACCTGGGTCATTTGGTGGTTCCATGCCTAGTCTTTTGAGAAATCTCCACACTGATTTCCATAGTGGTTGTACTAATTTACAATCCACCAATAGTGTAATAATACTCCTTTTTCTCCATATCCTCTCCAGCATTTATTATTATTTGTATTCTTCATGACTGCCATTCTGATTGATACAAGATGAAATCTCAGTGTAGTTTTGATTTGCATTTCCCTAATTGCTAATGATGTTGAGCAATTTTTTCATATTTGTTGGCTATTTGCATTTCTTTTTTTGAGAAGTGTCTGTTTAATTTATTGGCCCACTTATTTATTGGGTTATTTAATTTTTCTGGGGTAAAGTTTTTTGAGTTCTTTATACATTCTAGATATTAATCTGTCAGAAGAGTAATTGGCAAAGATTTTTCTCCCATTCTGTAGGTTCTCTCTTCACATTCCGTATTGATTCTTCACATTCCTTTGCTGTGCAGAAGCTTTTTAATTTGATACCATCCCATTTATTAACTTTTGGCATTATTTCCTGAACTTTAAGGGTCCTATTGTGAAAGGTGTTGCCTGGGCCTATGTAGTGTTGACCCTATGTTTTCTTCTAGGAGTTGCATACTATCTAGTATAATTCCTAGGTGTTTGATCCACTTTGAGTTGGATTTTGTGCAGGGTGAAAGATAAGGGTCTAGTTTCATTCTTTTACCTATGGATAACCAGTTTTCTCAGCATCATTTGTTTATAAGCCTGCCTTTCTCCAATGTATGTTTATGGTTCATTTGTCAAGGATCAGATGACTGTATTTGTGTGGGTTTGTCTCTGTGTCTTCTATTCTGTATGATTGGTCTATGGGTCTGTTTTCATGCCAGTACCATGAAGTTTTTGTTACTATAGCTCTGAAGTCAGGTACTGTGATGCATCCAGCATAGCTTTTTTTTTTCATTTATTTTCTTCTCCTCCTCCTCCTCCTCCACCTTCTTCTTTGTCTTAGAAATTCTTTGCTATTTTAGATCTTTTATTCTTCCAAATGAATTTTAGAATAGTGTTTTTTAGTTCTGTAAAAAATGTCATTGGTATTTTCACCACAATTTCATTGAATCTGTATATTATTTTTGGTAGTATGACCATTTTTAACAAGATTAATTCTGCATATCCATGAACATGGGAGGTCTTTCCATCTTCTGAGATTTTCAATTCTTTCTTCAATATTTTATAGTTGAAGAATATAATTTGCATTGTAGAGGTCTTTCACTTCCTTGATTAGATTTATTTCTAGGTATTTTATTTTATTTGAAGCTATTGTGAGTGGAATTATTTTCCTGATTTCTTTCTCAGAGATTCATTGTTGGTATGTAGGAAAGCTCTTGGTTTTTGTATGTTGCTTTTGTAACCTGCTACTTTGCCAAATTTGTTTATTAGCTCTCGTAGTTGTTCGGTGGAGTTTTGTTTGTTTGTTTGTTTTGTTTGGATCTTCTAGGTACAGGATCAAATAATCTGCAAGCAGTGATAATTTGACTTCTTTGTTTCCTATTTTTATCTCTTTTATTTCCTTCTTTTATCTAATTGATTTGGTGAGTGGTGAGAATGGACATCCTGTCTTGACCCAGATTTTAAAGGAAATGCTTTCAGTTTTTCCCCACTTACTATGAGTTTAGCTTTGGGTTTTTCATATATAGCCTTTATGATGTTGAGGTAGGTTCCTCCTATCCCTAGTTTCTTCAATGTCTTTATCATAATGGGTGCTTGATTTTCTTGAAGGCCTTTTCTGCATCTATTGAGATAACTACGTGATTTTTGCTCTTAATTCTATTTATGTGATGAATTACATTAATCGATTTGCATATATTAAACCATCCTTGCATCTCTGAAATAAAACCAACTTGATTGAGGTGTACAATATTTTTATCTTTTTTTTAGATGTTGATGAACTTTTTTTAAAATTCACTTATTTATATGCAGTGCTGAGAATTGAACCCAGTGCCTCACACATGATAGGCAAGTGCTCTAACAACTCAGCCACGACCCCAGCCGTGTGGTGTACAATCTTAGTATGTTGTTGAACATGATTTGCTAATATTTAATTAAGGATTTTTGCATCTAAGTTCATAAGGGATGAACTGTAGCTGTAGTTTTCTTTCCTTGACGTCTCCTTATCTGTTTTTGGTGTGATATAATTGAATTTTAATCTCTAGATTGATGGCGGGTATCATATTAAAATCCACATCCACAGTCTATATGCCAATTAGTTGTTCTTAGTTCTTCGTTTGGCATTCCTGAAATAATACTACACAGCAAAAACCCAATGGTAGATTCGGTTTGGAAAACAAAATAGGGTAGAAAGGAAACTTTAATCTCTGTCCTGCTCTTTTCTTTTTTTATACAGTTCTGCCTTGGGTGAATGTTTCAAAATTGTTTCCAATTTTTTTCCTCTAGGCCTTTTGGAACCTCTTTTGTCCCAAGTCTGAGGTGGAAGGGAAGGGAGCCATCCATGGTAGAAAAAGAACTAAATCCAACATTAGAACTCCAAAGCCCCACAGAGATCCGAACCTAGGGCCCCCAGTTTACTAGACAGGTGCTTTAACCAGCTGAGCCATGAAGCCCATAAGATATACTTCTTTTTACTTTTGGCACAGAGTAGTGGACACATAATGTTTTAAAAGAATGTCAATAATATCTAAACCTAGGGAATGGCTGAGAATATTATAAAGATTCCTGAACCCACTACTCAACTCCTAAGTTGATTAAAAATAAAGTGGGGAGGGCAAGAATCTTAATCATTTAAAATCCTTTCCAGTGATTCCGGTCAGCCAGGTTTAGGAACCACATATGAAGTTCAATGAGTAAACGTGAATAAGGTAAAATGCTGGTAAACTTCACCAGGAAGAGGAAGTTGGAAATTGGAGGAACAGGCAGAATAAAAAAATGCCTGGAGTCTTGAGGAAGTTAGGCAGCAAGGTTTGAGGGTGGGAGAAGAACAACCCAGAAGAGGAACAGTCTGAGGAAAAAGGGCTTGCGCATGTTTTTCAAAACGTCTAGTATTAGAATGTTCAAATTCCTGTCCTTCCTTTAAATAAATGGGAAGCAAAGAGTCGCTCCTTACCTCTAGAGAAGTTGGCTAAAGGATTCTTCCTACTCTCAAATCTAGCTTGATTTTCCCCCAAGACCTTTCAGTTGAAATCGTTGTGACCATTCTATTTTGAATAGAAAGGCTGAACATTTTAAGGATGCTCTTGAGATTTAGGTTTTTGTTTTTCCCTACAGGAGGCATTAGTTTGATGGCTCTCAAAGAGCCGCAGGAAAGTTGGATTATCCTGATCATGCACTTATGATGAAAGCAAATTCGGTGTGTTAAAAAAAAAAAAAAAATAGAAGAATAAACCAGCAGCTCTGGGTTGGGGCATCACTAACAGGTGGAAGCAGTTGATTTTTAAAGCCTTTTTGGTTGAAATGCAAAGCAAAGTTTGTATTTTCCTTGAGTAGATTCTTAGAAAAGTGAATCCCTGTACCTATTTACCTCAGGTAGTAGAGGATCAGATTATGAATTTGAGGGTGTAACTTCCAAATTTGTTCAGGGTTATGTCCCCTCCACTACCACCTTAAACTTCTAGAAAGAAATCCACTAAAAGCCTGTGTTTTCTTGAGTAAGCAGTTCTGGGCAATTGCAAAGGTGTCTTATTCTTAGCGCAAGTCTGAAATACAGAATTGTGAGTGGGGAAAGCCAGAGTTGTCAAGAAATTATTCAAAACTGATTATGTAGCCACCTGTTATGGTTTAGATATTAGGTGTCCCTCCAAAGCTCATGTGTGAAACAATGCAAGAACATTCAGAGACGAAGTGATTGGGTTATCAGGGCCTTAACTCAATCAGTGAATTGATGGGGATTAACTGCAAAGGCAGGTAGTGCATGGCAGGAGGAGGTGGGCGAGCCTTTGGGGTATATATTTGGTATCCAGTGAGTGAAGTCTATCTCTGTCTGCTTTCTGATCATCATGCTAGCTGCTTTCCTCCACCACACCCTTTTACCATGATGTTCTGTCTCCCCTTAAGCCCCAAGGAATGGAGCTGTCCTCCTATGGACTGAGATCTCTGAAACTGTGAGTCCCCAAATAAACTTATCCTCCTTAAAATTGTTCTTGTCAGGTCTTTTAGTCACATCAGTGGAAACACTGACTAAAAATCACTCTACTATGTCCTAACAAAGGGAGACCACTAACCTCGGGGAAGCACTTAGAGTGGTTCCATGAGTGAATTCAAGAACAGCTTTAAGGATGAAGAGGAGGAGTCTAAATGGAGTCAGAAAATTTAAAGGCGTAGGATTAGATACTTGAGGAGTTGGGGAAGCAAAAGGAGCAATGCACAGAGGAAGGCAGTCAAATAATGTTAATTTGGCTTCTGTAGATATGGTGGTACCTTTTAGAGTACCAGTAAAGGGACGAGGAAAAGTGAAATTTTCTGCTTATTGCTTGGTTTTGGGGCACATGCATGCAATTTGGGAATTTGGTCTGGGGTTAGATAGAGGAGATGAATTGGGTTTAGAATATGGTGAAAGATGCCTGAAGGAGAGTCTCATTAAAAATGTATGCTACACCATCTGACACCTGATTTTTTATATGGCTATGGAGAAAAGGGACCCTGGATGTTAGTATAATGAGAACTGAGCAATCAGAATTGAAAGACTAAGAGCTCATGATGGGTATTTTTTAAAAACAAAAGAATGAGGGCTGAGGATGTGGCTCAAGCGGTTGCCTGGCCTGCACATGGCCCTGGGTTCCATCCTTAGCACCAAAATAAAGATGTTGTATCTGCTGAGGGGGAAAAAAAAACTATAAAATAAATATTAAAAATTCTCTCTCTAAAAAAAAAAACAAACAACATCAACAACAACAAAAAAGAATGAGCTTGTTAACTCTTGGACTCTGTGTGACTTGTATTTGCCATTGTGATTCTGATATTTCCTTGAAATATCTGTAAAATTTCTACTCCCCTTGTCCAGGTTACAACTGAGGTGATCCTTATCTCTTCTTTATTTGGAATTTGGTGTACTATACTGGCAGTGCACTTCCAGATGTTATACTGGCAGTGCACTTCCAGATATTATCTCCTTTGATCTTTACCACAACCCTTTGATATAGTCATTGTAGCTCCTACCACTTGGCTAAATTCAAAATAGTAGATAAAGGGGAAATATACTAAAGGAATTTGAACATTTAACCATTGGATTCGTAATTAGATCTGTTGTCCATCAGACTGCTGAAACTCACAGTGTGAGAGTATTCTTATTTCTATGGAAAGCAGAGATCAGAAAAGTTTCTTGCTTTAACTTTCTCGAGGGTTTAATGCAATGAAAGTAAATCAAGTATTTGCTCCAGGTATTTTCATTTCAGGCTGTCTAAGGCAACTGACTTCCTGTTTATGTTGAGTCTCTGACAGGGGTTTAAGACCCACCAATTCTTTCTTTTTAGGTGACAATTTCTAGAAGTGAGCTCAGGCAGTTCCTATTGTTACAGAGCCGGGGCCTTACAAGAAACTGAGGCAGTGCAAAGACCCTCCTTTCAAACCCCAATTCTTATGACCAAGTCAGAAAGATTTCAGACATGTCACTCAGAGTTAACAGTAATGAGTTTATTGAAGGGCTAGGAAAAGGGAAAAGGGAAACTCTCAAGGAAGAGAATGGGTCCTTTCAAAGAGGAGAAGGACAATGTGCCTCTCCTGCACTCCAGTTTTATTGGGGGAATCCCAGAGAAGTTTCCAGACTTTTGATTGACAGCAGGGTGACATCAGACTTTCAAGTCTCCACTGCCCGTGGCAATTCGAGGTCACCTTGGCCCATGCTGACCAGTTTCAACTGGATTCTTAACCATACATTCTTACAGATTTTATGAAACTATCCTGATGTCCCAGAATTTCAGGATCTAGTCCCAAAAGTCTCCGCCTTCAGGGGCTCCTCTTACTAGTATTATTTGGGGCCTGCATTTCTCCTGCAGTTAACAGATCATTGGCTGAGGAATGTGACATATCCTATCCACTTAGGTCAGGCAGGTTTGCAGGTAAATTGATTCTTGGAAAAGAAAGCATATGGGGGTCAGTATAATGGGCCCATTTTAAACAATTATTCTCTTGACTTCTTGTTTCCACCACTCCCATTTGTCTGTTCCCTAACATGATTTGCACATGTTTGAAGAGGAAGACAAATGTGTAATGAAGGAGAAACTAATACCCTCAGTGGCTTTTTGGGGTGTAGTTCAGTGGTAGGACACATACACAGCAAGTGTAAGGCCCTGGGTTTCACCCAGTGACTTTTTCTAGTGCACAACACAGGTCTGGTATTGAACCCCTAAAAATATGGAAGAGAGGAGAGAGAGAAACTGGGTTCTTGAGAGTTAACAATAGTAGTCTCTTTAAAAAAAAAAAATGGAATTTTTAGACAATACAAAGGAGATTCACAGACTAGGACAAGGGCTATCAAATGAATTAGGAGAATATATGTGCTCCATCCAAGTCTTTAAGTCCATGTAGTTTAGTTAGTAAGCTCTTAAGTCACCAAGATAGGAAACAAAGCTTTGAGGCTGTCTGTACAGGATAGATCCCTCTGCTTTTGTTACTAATCAGTTCTAACTCATACAGGGCTACCAAAATTGTGCTTGCTCTTAATCTTGGTATTTGCAATGGGGTCCTCTGCCCCAGGTGAGTAAAAGATTGGTTGCAATCTAAGAATATTTTTCTACATTAAAAGAAAAACAATATATATGGAATGCTTCATGATTTTTGTGTCATTATTGTACAGGGCCAGGCAAATCTCTGTATATTCCAACTTTAGTATGTATGCTGCCAAAGTGAGCAAGGGTTTTTACATTTTAAAAGACTGAAAAAAATAACTAGTATTGCCTAACATGCAAAATTTTGTAAGTAATTCCAATATCTTTCTTTTTTGTGTGTGGATGGGAGTACTGGGGATTGATCCCAGGGGCACTTTAACACTGAGTGACTCCCTCCTTTTTATTTTTTGAGACAGGGTATGGCTAAATTGCTGAGACTGACCTCAAATTTGTGATCCTCCAGCTTCAGCCTCCAGAGTCTCTGGAATTATAGGTATGTCCCACCACATCTGTCTGAATTTCAAATTTCCATGGCTACATACACAATTTTATTTCAACACAGACCCCTCATTCATTTGTGTGTTGTCACTGTAGCAATAGTTTAAGACTTTCTTTTATTTCACACTGCAACTGTGTGTCCCTCAAATCATAGTGACTCAGTGACATTTGCACGACGTTTTCAGTGTCATGCACATCTCTACCAGGACAATTTTTTTAATCATACACATCATGTCAAACAAAAAAGTTGTCTTTGTAGCACATTTCTTTACTGAATTACAAATGTATCAAGAATTATTACGTTATACTAAAACCAGTCCTTTTACTTAGTTAACACCACTATGTGGTATCTAGAATATAAGGGCAGTCAAATTCTGCTCTATGGATCATTACATTCTTTACTCATATTGGAACCATTCAATCATCCTTTTGTTGAGTTTGACTAAAAGACCAAACCTGCCGAGACCCGGGATTGAACCAGGGACCTTTAGATCTTCAGTCTAACGCTCTCCCAACTGAGCTATCTCGGCTCCTTGAAAACCCTGGGCTTCTTTCACTTCACTTCGAATACTTTGTTTTCAACTTTAATTTTTAGACTGGTTCAGATTCTGCTTAAATTCAATCAGACCCAATCCTTGTCTCCCACACAAACTGCTTGGATCAAAGTCCTGGCACAGTGGTGTGGATAAATGGAGGAGGGAGACAGAAAAGAGGGGACAGGGATTTAAAAGAAAGCCTTTCTGGGATCTCACCACTAGAGTAGAGAAAGGGGAGAGACAGGGAGCAGGGTATGGGGAAGTACTTTAGATATAATTATGAGTAGAGTAGAGCAAGAAGACCAGGTGGAAGAAAGAGGATTGGGAAACATGAAGGTAAAGTGGAATGAGCTTGGTCAAATTGTTATGTGCAAGTACAAATATAGCACAATGAATCCAGCCATTAAGTATAATTATAATGAACCAATAATAAAAAGGTCTTTCTGCTCTTCCACAGACACAGCTCAGAAAATTAAGGAAATTAAAGAAAAAATAATTCCTGGGTTCCTTATTTTTTTTCTTTTTTCTTTGTTTTGGTCTTTCATAATCTTTAAAGATATCAAGAAATGGAACTTGATAATTCTGTAACTTTGCAAAGAGAATATATGTGAATGTTAACAAAGCACTCATCACAATACTCCCAACTTACATGAACATAATTCTAAGAAAAATTAGAAAATTAAAAATGGCACTGCTCATCACAGCAGCTTTTCTTCATAAAAACTTTTTTTTTTTTTTTTTTAATGATGAGGGAGGACAGGTAGGCATAATACAGTGGCAGAATAATATTTCTGGTATGCTGAAGATCATGGTTGGAACCCCTGTGTTCCTCAGAATATCCCTTAACCCAGGCTCTGACCAAGCATGGCCATGAAAGAAATATTTGCCATGATGAGCCGTGTTTCTATTTTAGTAGCCAAAGAAATCTGTCATGAGAAAATAAACTTGTGAAAATGGTTGATAGAAGACTTGAAGATAATGGGAGTGGCATCAATTGTTAAAAATACAGGCAAATAACTTTGTGTGTTTTCCATTGGTGCTATATGAGTCTACTGTTACCAATATTAATCCGTTGTTTATTCAAAAAGTCAATAATAGTTTAAAATGAAGAAATAAACTCAACTACCTACATGGAACAACAATGAGAGTGTTTTCTAAGAAGTTGAAAAAGCAATAATTCATTACAACCTGAAGTGAAATTGCTAAGCCAAATTATAACTAGGGATGATAAAATTATAAAAAGAACAGAAAAAGATTTACTTGAACAAGTTTAATTGCTTATAAAAATGTGAAAAATATTCGAGTGTATTGTGTTGTCGAACAAGTAATCGCGACAGAAAATTTAATTTGTTCTGGAAGTGCACTTTCATTGTTGTGGAGAGAGAGTTGAATCATCCCACCAGTATAAAACAATTCTCCTAAATCAGTATAGACAGAGTACTGATACACTTCTTTGATGCTTCCATGTATGCTAAGTCCATTTCTATTTTTGCAGACTTTTCAGGA
>NW_027287862.1:0-44768 GCF_047511675.1 Marmota flaviventris | reverse complement strand
GATGAATAGATAAAGAATATGTGGTACATATACACAATGGAATATTACTCAGCCATAAAGAATGAAATTATGGCATTGGCTGGAAAATGGATAGAGCTGGAGAATATCATGCTAAGTGAAATAAACTAATCCCAAAAAAACCAAAGGCCAAATGTTTTCTCTGATATGCTGATGCTAACTTACAATAAGGGGGCTCTAGGGAAGAATAAAGCTACTTTGAATTAGGCAGAGGCAAGTGAAGGGAGGAGAGGGGTATAGGGGGAGGAAGGACAGTAGAATAAATCAGACTTTATTACCTATGTGCATATATAACTACATGACCCCTGTGATTCTACATCATGTACAACCAGAAGAATGAGAAATTATACTCCATTTATGTATGATGTGTCAAAGTACATTCTACTGTCATGTATAACTCATTTGAACAAATTTAAAGAAAAAGGATTGTGCATTCACAAGAAGCTAAAATAAGAGGAACAGAGTAAGCCCAAACAAGTAGAAGAAAGAAAATAATAAAATTAAAAGCTGATGGATGAGAAAAACAAAATAAAATCCAGAGAAGTAACAAGAAAAATTCACTACTTAAAACTTTGGTTCTTTGAAATGACAAAATTAACAACCCTCCCAGGTAAAACTGTCAGGGAAAACCAAAACACACATCACTAATATCAGAAATCAAATATGTTAGTTACAAATCCTACACCCATTAAAAAGGTAATATAATAAAATATCACAAACAATTTTATGCCAAGAAATTTAACAAGCTGGATAGAAATGACAGATTTTCTAAAGAAATATATCTGACTTAAAGTGATACAAGGTGAAACAGAAAATCTCAATAGCCCTATAGCTATTTGAGAAATTGAATATTTTATCATAAAACCTTCCACAAATAAAATACCCTCTAGGTCTGGATGGTCCTCCTGTTGAATTCTACCAAATATGCAATGAAAATGCAAAGCCACTGTTACACAATCTATTGGGGAAAAAGGAGAGAGTCCACCTCTATCTATTTTATGACACATAAACCAGAGGAGAGTCAGTACAAGAAATTACAGGTGGTATCCTTGAGAACCTCTGATGCAAATCCTGAGCAAAATAATTAAGGAAATTGAGTTCATCTTCTAGAAATGCAAGATTGAATTAACACTTAAAATTTAATTGATAGGGATAGGAATATAGCTCTGTTGGTAGAGTGTTTACCTCATATGCACAAGGACCTGGGTTAAATCCCAACACCACCAAAAAAAAAAAAAAAAAAGAAAGAAAGAAAAAATGCATTTGATGTCTCTTTTTCTCTTACATACCTGAGACTATCCATTTCTGCCCAAAGATACCAAAATGGGTATATGGAGCTTACAGGAGTGCTTGTAGTATATTAGGTTACCCAGTCTAGAAGCTTCTTTTTTTGTCCTCATAAATACATATTCTCTTCCCTCACCTATATATAACAAAGCAAGAGCTGAAAAAGTTCTAAAATCAAATCCCACCTCATTCCCCTCTCACCAAGAGACATCTGGTAGCCCAGTGTGGGGAAAATTCTTTTGTCAATTTGGATGGCACTCAAGTCAGTAGGCAAACCAAGTAGAGCAAAATTACATCCCAAAGTCTCTGAATATTAAACTTTCATTGAAACCATCACTTAGACCATGAAAAGTAGACCATGATCCATGATCCATGTTCTAAAGCTAAATAAGTGATTGACCACTAAAATGTGAAGATTTACATAGGATCCAGAGTCTTGTAATGATATAGATATACATACAGAATACAATTAAAAATCACCCCAAAATCAAGAATGAAGAAAAATGACGATTTGAATGAGAAATGACAATCAATTGATAGCAATACTATAAGTCAGATTTTAAAACAATCATCATAAAAATGTTTCAGCAATCAAATACAAATTACCATGAAAGAAACTTCAATGAAAATGCATACAATCTCAGTAAAGAAATAAAAATTATAAAAAAGAAGATATTGGGAATCCTAAGACCAGAAAATATATTGTGGAAATTTTACAAACTTGCTGATCGGGCTTAATGAGTGAGGAGGATAGAATCAGTGAATTTGAGGTCAGAACAGTGGAATTTGAACAGAAGAAGTAAAATAGGAAAACAAACAACTCTTCAGGGACCTGTAGGAAATAATAAAGGATCTAACATTTGTAGCATCAGAATTCCAGAAGAAGAGGAGAAAGAGAGTGAGAGGTGAAAGACTATTTTAAGAGATATGATCGAAAACTCTCCTAATGTGGCTAAAAATACAAATAGGTCCATGAAGCTGATCAAATCCAAACCATGATAAACCCAGAGATATCCATGCCAAGGCACACCATAATTAAACCTTTGCAAATTAAAAATGAAGAAGGCTTTCAGACACAATGCCTCACCTACAGATAGGGACACTAATTCAAATGAGGCACATTTCTCATCTGAAATCATGGAGGCCAGAAGGAAGTGTTACCTTATTTTTGAGGTGCTGAAAGAAAAAGCAACTACCAACCATAAAATCTAAATCTGTGGGGGCTGGGGATGTGGCTCAAGCGGTAGCGCGCTCGCCTGGTATGCGTGCGGCCCGGGTTCGATCCTCAGCACCACATACCAACAAAGATGTTGTGTCCACCGAGAACTAAAATAAATAAATAAATTTAAAAAAAAAAATCTAAATCTGGTGGAAGTATTGTTCAGGAATACTGGGAAATAGGAAAAACTAAAAAAAAAATTGTTACTGCTAGAGCTACTCTTAATTAAAGGAGTTTCTTCAAATAGGAAGGACGTGATACAGAAAGAATCTTGGAGTGTCAGGAAGGAAAAATTAAGAACAGAAAGAGCAGAAACATGAATACACATTTTTTTTGCTTTTTAATATTCCTTTTCTCATGAATTTATTAGATTTTATTTAATGATCAACATTCAAATGATAACACCATTTTATGTTCAAGGCAGTGGTGGGAAAAGTTAAAGGATCTAAGTGGAATTGAGATGTCTATATTTAAAAGTGTAAAGTAAAAATTTTAACAAAGGGCTGGGGGTGTAGCTCAGTAATAAAGTGCCCCTGGGTTAAATCTCCAATAGAGGGGAAAAAAAGTAAAATGAGCTGGGTACAGTGGTGCATGCCTATAATTCCAGCTCCGTGGGAGGCTGAAACAGGGGGATCACAAGTACAAAGCCAGTCTGGGCAATTTACCAAGACTGTCTCAAACTAATACCTAAAAAATGGGCTGGGGGTGTAGCTCAGTGGTAGAGTGCTTGCCCAGCATTCATAAGGCCTTGAGTTCAACTCCTGTCCCCTCCCCTGCACAAATAGATAAATGATACCAGTCAATGTTATATCACATATATGTATTAAAATATCCAGAGTACCAATATACACAGGTATGTATTCATATATTCCAAAATAAGTAAGTCAAGATGGAACCCTAGAATCTGTCCAATACACAGAAATTCAAAGCAGAAACAGTGAAATGATATTGAGAGGAAATAGATAAAAATGAATAACAAAATTGCAGATTTGTGTGATCATATAAGAATTGCCTCAAATGTAAATGATCTAAATATATGCACAGAAAGACAGATTGCTAGAGCAATGTAAGAAAATGCGACCCAACCTTATGGAGCATAAAAATCTCCAAATAAATGACACAGGTAGGTCGACAGAAAGGGTTGTAACACAACACCATGCAAATGATCAATAATATCAGGAATGTTATTAGTATCTGATAAGACAGGTTTCAACACGAGAAAATTACTATAGACAAAAGGGGGTATTTCAGAATGATAAAACCATCAATCTTCTAGGAAGACATAATGATCCTAAATGTATATGCATCGAAGAACGAAGCTTCAAAATCCATGGAACGAACAAACAAAACCCATGACAGGATAGAAAGGAGAAATAGACAAATCCTCAGTTACAAGCATCTTGGCAGAGGCCATCCATGTGATTTCAGCAACACCATCAACCCACAGAGCCAGCTGATATGTAGAACATAATAGCAGAAGAGTCTATTGAACATTCATCAAGACAGGCCATATCCTGAGTTTTAAAATAAACACGAATAAATAGAAAATAATTGAAATTAAATAGTGTCTTCTCTGAACATACTGGAATCCAAGAGGCAAATCTCTAAAATGTGGAAATTGAACAACACACTCCTAAGTAATCCATGTCTCAAAAAGGAAATCTCCATAGAAATATAAAAATACCCAGGACTCAAGGAAAGAGAAAACACAACTTATCAAAATTGATGGAGTACACCTAAAATAGTGTTGAGAAGGATATTGAAAGCACAAGTGATTATGTTAGAAATGAAAAAGATCTAAAATCAATAAACTGCATTCCTACTTCAGGAAATTAAAAAAGCAAGAGCAAAATAAATTCAAAGGAAATCAGAAGGAAGAACATAACACAGAAAAAAAGTGGACATCATTGAAATTGAAAATAGAAAAACAATAGAGAAGCTCTATGGGAAAAAAAAGACCTTGGTCCTTCAAAAATCAATAAATGTATAAACCTCTAGTACTGAAAAAATAAAAATAGCAAAGAAATAAGTCACCAATATCAGAATGAAAAAAACTATCACTACATGTCTTGCAGACATTAAAAATACAGTAACAGAATAATGCTGTCAACACCTTGATCCTCATGAATTCGACAACTTAGAGGAAATGGATCAATTCCTCAAAAACCTCGAACTACTAAAGTGCCACAATATGAAAAAAAAGATATTCTGATTAATCCTTTAAGTACTAAGGAAATTAAGGTCGTAATTTTAAAATTTTCTGGAAAAGGAATCTTCCATCCTAGATGGCTTCATTTGGAGAATCCTAAAATACACTGGAAGCAAAATTAATCCCAAATGTATATAATCTGTTGCAGAAAGAAGAAGAGGCAAATTTCTCAACTTGTTGGAGTCTCTTACTATTACTAAATGCAGATAAAGACAATGTAAAAATTTTTTAAAGAAAGGAGGGAGGAGGAATAGAAAAAAACTACAAATCAATATTTCTTATAAATCAAGATATAAAGATTCCCAACAAAATATTAACAAACTCAATTTGGCAATGTCTAAAAAATTATAACCATATCCAGGGAGCTTCATTGGAGTTATGTGAGGCTTATCCAACTTTGAAAATCAATTGAGTCAATCTCTCATACCAACAAACCACGAAAAATCACAATCTGTATTTATATGTGTATGTAACATATAAAGTATATTTAGATATGTGTCAGATTAATTTTATACACTATCCACAACTAAGAAAGTAAAGTTTAAATTTTAATTATAGTAATGTCTCCAAATATAAAATACTTAAAAATCAACCAATACATTTTCACTGAAAGTATGGCTGAAATTTTAAAGAAGACCCGAATAAAAGCCAATATTATACGTTGTTCATGGTTTGTAAAACTAAATATTGCTAAATGTCAATTCACAATTGATATTTGATTCAACACAATTCCATTCTAAATTTCAGTCATCTTTTCAGTAAAATCTGACAGAACAGATTATAAAATTAAATGTAGAAGCAGGCAACCTGGAATTGCAAAATCAATTAAAGAACAAGATTGAGGGACTGGGGCTATAGCTCAGTGGCAGTGCGCTTGCCTAGCATGCGTGAGGCACTTGGTTCGATCCTCAGCACCGTGTAAAAATAAGCAAATAAAATAAAGGCATTCTGTCAATCTACAACTACAAATAATTTTTTTAAATAAAAAGGTTAAAGGTCTTTCTATGTATTGCATGAGAATTGTCTATGATTTTGTTGTATTCAAACTTTTACTGTAAATATTATTAATATAATGTGTGCTCTTTGAGGAAAATGATGATGACTTAGTTATCTCTGTGTCTCTTAACACAAGCACAAATATTTATGGTAAAAAGTGTAGTTCTGTTAAAAAAAAGTAATTGCCATTTTGTACTTATATGCTTTTGATTTGAGAAAAATAGAAAAATTGGGCATCTCAGTCCCTGAGCAGGTGGGCAGGGCTTTTTGGTGATAATGTCACAAGTGTAGCCAGTTTTTACTCTTTCCAAGATCCAGGTCCAGATCCTTGGGACTGAGGTTTCCATTGAACACATGGGCATCTTCCCTTGAGGTTATTCAGTGGGTTTGGTTTTACATTAAGGAATTACTTGGAGTCTGGCTTCAGCCAATCCTAGATTTAATTATTCATGATAAATATTGCTTGCCAATTGACATCTTTGTGCATATTGACTCTGATGATTCTGGTCTTCAATTGCATATGGCTTCTCTTCCTTTAACATTACGCATAACTCAGTTCTCCAAAGTGAGACAGAGGGCCATTTTTGAGCATTTAAGGTGACCTCAGTTCTGGATATCAGCCCATAAATTTTACCCCTTGACAATTCTCAAGTACTTTATTCTTAATCCACAGCCCTCTGGACTTTTATAAATAGCTGTGATAAATCTAAAAGACCATCCACTTTTTCTTAACAAAAGTTTCAAATTGGTCATTGGTCAATGTTTGCATATTTCCAACCATTATTCCTACCCAAAGTTGTTTATTGTGATGAGATTTGGTCTAGTTTAGTATCCATTGAGGTCATCCATGATGGCTTTTGAAATCATCTCTTCTTTGATTGTTTATTTCCTAGAATCTTCACAGCATACTAAGGAAGTCATTCCTGCCAAAGCCTGTTGTTCCTTCCATTAGATCCTTAAAGACACCACCAAATCCAAGCATAAGAAGCTTTTCTTATCCAGACTAGAAAAAGATGCTCCTTTTGGTTTTCCAGGTTTCTCATTCTTACATTTTCTGATTAAGAAGACTTAGACAATGTCAAGGTGATGAATAACAATTAGTCTGTTTGGACACATCTATTTAGCACTGTCTACTATGTGGATGGCCAGGAACAAAATCAAGTCACGTGCATTGAGCTATCAGATTCATTATGCTTGGTGGCATCTCCCAGTAGATGCTGTAGTTTACAGGTAGCATCAATTGTTTGTTTAACATCTGTGATATGCTCCATTAAGTGAGAATCCTGAAGATAAAAAAGATAAAGTCCCCAGATGCACATATGCAGACCAAGCGGAGGAGTACATGATAAAGTTCTATGGTTATAAACTAACGCAATATGAATGCTATTGGAACTGCAAGGAAAAGAACATTACAAATGGTCAGACCATAGGGAATATCGTTGGGAACATGGTGTTTGAAGTGGACCATTAAGAATAGATAACTGTTCCTTTGGGAAGGAAGGATATATATATATATGAAATAGCACATTCTAAGTCAGAAAGCCATGGGCTATAGGCATGGCGCTATGGTCAGTAAAACTTCAATACGCCAAGTCACCTCATTCATAAAAGTGAAGAAACAGGAAGAGTTGATAGGTTACAGGAGCCACTCAGGAATTGCTCATTTGAAGAAAAAAAATTGGCGGGGGTACCAGGGATTGAACTCAGGGTACTCAACCATTGAGCCACGTCTACAGCCCTATTTTGTTTTGTATTTTACTTAGAGACAGGGTCTCACTGAGTTCCTTAGGGCCTCACTGTTGCTGAGGCTGGCTTTGAGCTCGTAATCCTCCTGCCTTAGCCTCCCAAATCGCTGGGATTCAGGCCTGTACCACTGGGCCTAGTTCATTTAATGAAATAGACAGATATTCTTTATTTAAAAATAGCATACACATGCAGAAGAATACAAAATATGTAAAGATTTTGCTTTCACACAAAACTTGGCACCTGATTTCTCTGTCTGCTTTGACCTGTGCAGGGTCCTCATTGTTAGGCTGGATGAGAGACAAGGGGCTTCCCCCAACATGGGGTTCAAGAGAACAATGAGCCACAGTATTTGAAGCAATTTGTCCAAGATTGTCCTGCAAGACTGGCAAACAATTTGATCTCAATTTGATGTCCCTCAAATTTCAATTCAGTCATTATCAATACTAGGGAAGAGAAAAATTTGATGAATAGCTTCAACTGATTTTACTTGAACTTGGAATGTGATCTTAATACCACCTTTATTCTGCTTTTATATAATTTAAAAGAAAAGCTGACTTCTTATATATTTTTTGGCTTAAGCTAATATTTTTTATTAGTTGTTCAAAACATTACAAAGCTCTTGACATATCATATTTCATACATTTGATTCAAGTGGGTTATGAACTCCCATTTTTACCCCATATACAGATTGCAGAATCACATCGGTTCCACATCCACATTTTTTACATATGGCTTAAGCTAATATTAACATTAGTTTGTAAAGTCTGAGCTCATTTTTTCAAATATGACTATCAGATGTGGGAAAGAAATGTGCTGGGATTGAATTGAGTGAAAATTAGATATAAACATGAACATGCAATATTTATGTGTAAGTATTATGTGCAATGTCCCAAGATAAATGTTCACATATATCATCTCACTTAATCTGGACAGTAGCACTCTGAAGTAGACATTACTATCTCTATTCTACATTTGAGAAAATTAATACATAGTTAATTAACTTGCTTAAGGACCCAAAGCTAGTAAATAGAGGAGTTAGTAATGTGGCTCAAGTCCATACTCTCAATTGCTAGGCTAAGTACTAGGGGTAGTGATGATCTGTCTCTCATAGAGATATTATGAGTATGCCATAAGTTGATACATGTGATACATGTAAAGTGCTCACCTCAATATTTGGTGCATAGTAGACACTCAAAGAAAATTACTATTGGAAGACAAAATTACTTCCCTAAAGTAGCACATGGCTAGGTTGATAAAATAGCATGGCACCTTCAGTCCTTAAAATAATGAGTTTGTTGTTGTTTTGTTCAATTTTGCTTCAGAAGTTTTAACTGGTTTATTTTTGCAGGTCAGCAAAAGTAAAATTTGAGTTCCACAATTTATGGTGGTTAAGGTCCCCTGAAAAGCTTTCGGGGAGTCATTGGTATGCTTTAAATAGAGAATGAGATAAACCTCAAGAAGACTTTTAAGAAGTTATCAGTATTATTGAATGTATCTGGCAGTCCAGGAATGTTTAGAGGTGAGATGATTAGATTTTCAGTGGATTATTTCATTGGATAGACTAATAATTTGAATGGACTACTGGGTGGTAATTACTGAAAATGTCATGTTAAATAATATATGCCAGATGCAAAAGAACAATGACTGCATGATTCCATTTGTATGAGGGACCTAAAACAATCAAACTTACAGGCATTGGAAGTGGAACGGTGGCCACTGGGAGCTGCTTGAGTGGGCAATGGAGAGATATTGTTTAATGGGCTCAGAGTAGTAGTTTCTGGAGATAATGGTGGTGACGGTTGCCCAACAATGCAAATATACTCAATACCACTGAACAGTACAATTTAATATGGTTAAATTGGTAAATTTAATAATACATATATTCCATAATTTTAAAAACATATGCAGAGAAATTAAAATTCTATATATGTAACCAAAGTGCAAAGGTCTTCCCAGTCATAACAATAAAAATGAGGCATTTTTTTTAAACAGGTAGAAGTCATTTTCTTTCTAACAAATTGTGCATGCTACTTGATAAAGATTTTAAGTTGAAATATTAATTAGAGTCTTCAGTATTCAGCAGTAGAATGCTGGGTTTTAATAATCCTCTTATCTGTTGTTTTTCTGATATTCTTATTCTCCAAACCTAATTCTCCTGAATTAGTAGGTGAATAGTTTTTTTTTTTTTTAATTGAAATATTCAGAAATTTGAGGCAGCCATGAGGTGGAAGGCCACAGAGGGTGAGATGCTATTTGATTTTAGGGATACTGTATTTAGAATAAATTGGGTTCTTCATTTCCTTCAAGAAAAAGTATGAGAACTAATATTTTTTGAGCATTCATGGTTTGAGCCACCATTCAATTCTTATGGCACAGACATAAAAGAAAATAGACTGAAATCATAAGATACTGTGTCTTCCCTTCCTTCATTTCTGTGGGGAACTACCTGGTACATTTGACAATTTATGCAGACAGTTCTTTGTTGTGAGGCTGGCCTGTGCATTTTAACCCCTCCTTGAGAATCACAGATCTACATATTAAAGGGTTGAGACTTGGAGAGGATGAGGAACAAGACCAGAGAAGAGATAAATCTGGGTGTTGACAACTCTGGGAGAAAGAAAGAGAAACTTTTGGTGAGCAATTGCTATGCTTTAAATAGAGAATGAGATAAACTTCAAGAAGACCTTTAAGAAGTTATCAGTTAAAAGTGAATTTTCTGGGACTGGGGATGTGGCTCAAGTGGTAGCGTGCTAGCCTGGCATGTGTGCAGCCTGGGTTCGATCCTCAGCACCACATACAAACAAAGATGTTGTGTACGCCAAAAACAAACTAAAAAATAAATATTTAAAAATTCTCTCTCTCTCTCTCTCTCTCTCTCTCTCTCTCTCTCTCTCTCTCTTTCTCTCTCTCTCTCTTAAAAAAAAAAAACTTAATTTTCTTTTTTATTTTGGGGACACCAGGGATTGAACCCAGGGATATTTAACCTCTGAAAGACATCCCCAGCGCTTTTTTAATATTTTATTTTGAGACAGGGTCTCACTAAGTTGCTTAGGGTTTTGCTAAATTGCTGAGGCTGGCTTTGAACTAGCAATCCTCCTGCCTCAGTCTCCCCAGCTGATGATATAAATTTTCCCTTTTAGAATCTTCTTAAAAAAGATTTGAGTAGCTCTGAATTGTGCTTTTTAAAATCTGATTGTTGTTTCTCTGAATGTTACTCTGGTGTTAAAACTGGACCATGCAGTAGGGGTGTGTGTGGGTTTTATGTGGGTTAGTCTTTTGAATTGCCATTATTTCATGTGTTTATAGTTGACACACTGAACTCTGAGGAAGGTCAAATTAGATATTGTACCATTTTTGTTTCCTTTGCCTTTACAAAAGGCCCAGATTTAGTGTTGTTTTTTTTTTTTTTTTTTTTTTTTAAATTGTTCTTTTAGGTACAATGACAGTGGAATGTATTTTGACATATTCTACACATGGAGTATAACTTATTCTAATTAGGACCCCATTCTTGTGGTTGGACATGATGTGGAGTTTCACTGGTTTTGTGTTCATATATAAACATAGGAAAGTTCTGTCCCATACATTCCACTGACTTTCCCATTCCCATCCCCCAATCCTTCCCTTTGTTCCTCTTTGTCTAATCCAATGAACTTCTATCCTACCCCCCTTCCACCTTATTATGGGTTAGCATCTACATACCAGAGAGAACATTAGGTCTTTGTTTTTTGGGGGGATTGGCTTATTTCACTCAGCATGATATTCTCTAGTTCCATCCATTTACTGGCATATGCCATAATTAGATTTAGTTTTCTTGTGCTTGCAAAAAGGTTAGTAGCATGAGAAGGCATTTCTTTTTTATTTTAATGATGTCATTTTATGGTGTCAGATCTTGGAGTCAGAGGTAACTGAACATCTACTATGTGATTCAGAGAGATATGTCTGCAAGTTTCTTACAGCTACTGTAAAAAATTATCACAACTTTCATAGTTTAACACTATACAGACTAATTACATCACAGTTCTGGATGTCTAAGTCAGTCTTAGTGAGGTAACATCATGGTGTCAGCAAAGTTGCATCACTTCTAAAGGCTCTAGAAAAGGTTGCTTCCTCCTCTTTCTTATTTATAGGGGCTGCCCACATTTCTTGGGTAATGGCCCCACATCACTTCACCCTCTCTCTTTTTGTCTCCCTGATCTGATCTTTCCCACTTTTTAAGGACACTTGTGATTACACTGTTCTCACCAAGGTATTCCGAGATCATCTTTCACTTCAAGAGACTTAATCTCAACTACAAAGTGCTTTTTTTTTTTTTTTTTGCTGTGTAAGGTATCACAGCCACAGGTTCCAGGGATTAAGATGTGGACATCTTTGAAAGGCCATTATTCTGATTCCAATAGCTAAGATGTGAGAACATGGAGTGTTTGTGGTCTCATTCTAAAAATATGCTTGAATCATTCCATGTTGACTTGATTTTTTTTTTAACTATGTGAAATCCTTAGGCTTAAATGACATTTAAAAAGATGGTTTCATTTAGTGTTCATAGCCAGCTACCAATGACCTCACTATGAATTACAATGCATCATGGGCCTTTCAGAAGCACTCTCAGATCTTTTAAGACTTCTGATGTTGAAGATTGTTTTTCTTGCCATTTTTTGAGCAGTTTGGGGTATCAAAATAGGGAACATCCTTGGATTAATGTTATAACTATACCTAGCAATAGAGATATATGTGCAATAGGCATGTTTATTTTTCAAACCGAGGCTTTGTCAAGTTAGAGTATAAGATGGCTTTGGATTCTTATGAACTCAGAAAAAGCAG
Source organism: Marmota flaviventris (assembly GCF_047511675.1). Lineage (NCBI taxonomy): Eukaryota > Metazoa > Chordata > Mammalia > Rodentia > Sciuridae > Marmota > Marmota flaviventris. The sequence continues at coordinate 32,475 of NW_027287862.1, read as the reverse complement.
AAGGTCAGAGACAGTTCTTTGGATTTCAGTGTAGGCTGAATCATGAGGAACACTGAGGCTTCCTGTAATTTTATTATTGAGATAACATGCTCCCTATATAAAAATTTGTCAGGAAAACTAAATTCCAGCACTAGTAAACTCAAAAGCTTCAGTAAATAGCTAGGAAAACCCTTATAACTAACCAATTTAAAAAGACCAAGAGGTTTTATCAGTTTTGTTCACATATAACCTGATCTTAAAACTTGAACCAGTAGAAGACACTCCATCTATGGATACAGAAGGAAGGAGAACATAGAAGTTGGGAGAAAGTTGGGGAGGAATGAAAGCACTCTCATTGGGCAGCCAGGGCAATGTGGGAGACCACAATGTGTCGATCTTGTTTGCAATCAGGTCTTAGCATTTCTGGCTTAATATTTTCAAAATACTCCTGCTCTTTTCCATTATGTGCCTTGGTTTAATTGATTTCTGTCCTTCCCTGACTTTTTTCTTTGCATTACATATTCAGTTACATAAATATATAACCTAGTTGGTTGTTAACTCCTGAAGTAATTGAATACTATCAATTCCCTTGGCAAGCTCACTGAGGCTTACCTGATATTGTTCTAGGAATGTACTAGTTTCCTACTGTGTAGAAAATAGTATAATTTTCTTATACTTTATTTATAAAGCAATTATATAAGAGTATGTGCTCTCTCCCTGTGTTTGTGCAAACTTCTTTGTTGTTTCTAATGGGGAAACAATGGGATAAAAACTGCCTTCTTGCTTTGTTCCACATGATTGTGCTCAGTATTTATTTGCAGAAAGCTTACATGATAAGGTACCTTTTCAGAAACTCTGTCCCTTGTCTGTTTTGAACAACTGAAAAGAAGAAATGAAAATGTACAGAGTAGATGTAGATAAACTTGTGTTATTTATGTTAAGATATTTTTCTAGGTGATGTGTAAAATATTATAAGTCAAAATCTTGTCATAGTCACTGATATTGTTCCAGAAAACTTAAACTTAAAAAGTGTACGTAAGACCTAGGATATAATGCGGGAGTATCTAATGAGTTTCATTATTACCATTCTGCAATTTGAAGGCTGATGCTCATTTTTAATAAATTTTGCTAATCTAAAGGAGAAACTGTCCTTCTGATAGTCACATAGGAAGTAACTAAAGTGAGAAACATCATTACATTTTTAGTTAGCCTAAGACACTCTTAGACTTGATTATTCTCCCTGCTAAACACAGAACTTACCCAGAGGTTTAACCATTATTCTAGGTGATAATTCAGAGTCCCAGTATGTTTTCTATGAACAGAACCTGTTGAATGGTGTCTGCACATTGCAGTTTTTCTATGACATGCACATACCATATCATGGGTCTGTCATTTGGGTTAACTGATTTTTTCCTTGGATTTAGATTTTTTTCCAGGTCTTTCTTGTGGAACATATTCAGGGGACAAGGAGGAAAGAGCCCATTTTCAGCAAGATGTAAAACAGGAGTCACACTTTCATGTGCTGCTATCTATGAGATATTCATTTGTTTCTGTATAGCAAGAGTTATTAACCTGTGTCCTTAGATGTTGTAGAATTCACTGAAATAATATTTAAATTTTTTGAGAGAACATATTTTTCTAGGAGGACAGTCTACTTCAACACAGTCTCAAAGAGGGACTGTGACCAAAGTAAAGGATCATTGTGCTTCAAGTTAGTTAGATATATTTCCCTCTCTTTCCTGGTAAATCAAGGGGGAAGCTTCCTAGGAAACTGGCACTTTAACTGCATCTTTGTTGATGAACAGAAGGTGGCAGGCAGGCAGGGGAGCGGGTTTCATGTACAGAGACATCATGTCTGATAACTAGAGGATAGGAATGGAGGATGCTTAATTCCAGACTCATTTTATATTCTTGTTTAAGCTAAGACTGGGTTACATTAAGAACTCCCACTTAACCATAATTCCCTTCTGTTTGTATGATAGTGCTACTTATAGAATTCATGCATAGAATATTTTTTTTACTTAGTAAACAAGCTAAAAACTTCAATCCTGTGATTTAAGAAATTTAATAATAACTAAAGAACTAGCTTATTAATATTGGAATTTATCAATAGCTCTCTTTTTATTTTACAATTTTTTAAAGATTTTTTTTGTACTAGGAATTGAACCCAGGGTGCTTAGCCACAGAGCCACAACCCCAGCCATTTTTATTTTTTATTTGAATATAGTGTTTCACTAAGTTTCTTAGTGCATCACTAAGTTGCTGAGGTTGGCTTTGAACCTGCCATTTTCCTGCCTCAGTCTCATGAAGCTGTTGGGATTTCAGGTGTGCACTACAACACCCAGCAATGCCACTTTTTAAATGTGTCTTCCTAAAATTTTCAGATTTGCCTTAAAGATGCACCATTTCTAATGTTGTGAGTATATTGTACTCTGTCAGAATCTGTAGTGAATATGTTGAAGTCTTTTCTTACGTTTTTTGGTACTTGTCACTTTCCTGATGTATCTAGTCTGTCTTCTTTTGATCCTGTTTATGCATAAGCAGGCATGATGGGAGTTCAGTCTTCTAATCTCTATTCATTAGCCATGTGTCCATAGGTTAGTTAATTTCCATGAACTTCAGTGATTTCCTCTGAAAATGAGGATAATTACCTCCATTAAAGAAAGATAATTACCTTTCTAACTTTGGATGACTGTTGTGAGAACTGAGATCAAATCTGCATATTTAGTGTTTAGTAGACTCCTAGATTTTTAATTTTGTTTTGTTTTTGTTTTATTTTGTCACTAGGGATTGAACCCAGGAGTACTCTACCACTGAGCTACATCTTCAATCCTCTTTATTTTATTTTAAAAATTTGAGACAGACTCTCTCTAAGTTGCCAAGTATGGCCTTGAATTTGTAATTATCCTACCTCTGTTCCCATACTCTCTGGGGTTTTAGGTGAGTGCCACTGCATTCTGTCTAGACACTAGTTTTATTACATTGTAACTTGCATAGACACCTTTCAGGACTGTTGTTTTGCAATTTTTCTGCAATATAGCAGCCTTTTCCTGGGAATAACAAAGTAGCAAGCATTGCTATAGAATTAACTTTTTTAAAAGGTTGTTTGAATTATCCTTCCAATTAAACTATTTAAACGATATTTTGGTACTGAGGATTGAACTCATGGGCACTTTACCACTGAGTTGCATGCCCACCCCTTTTCATTGTTTATGTTGAGTCAATCTCACTAAGTTGTTCAGGCTAGCCTTGAATTTGTAATCCTCCAGTCTCCCAAGTATTTGTCATTATAGGTGTACACCATCATCTCCTGCATCTTTTTTTTTTTAATATTTTTAGCTGTAGAAGGACACAATACCTTTATTTTATTTATGTATTTTTTTTGTGGTGCTGAGGATTGAACTCAGTGCCTCACACGTGCTAGGCAAATGTTCTGCCACTGAGCCACAAACCCAGCCTCACTGTATGTATCATTAGTATTCAGAAGTTTTTGTTCTCAAAGTGCCTTATCAATATTTTAAATATTATTTTCCTCATCCAGATTGTTGTGGATGTGTTTCTGTTTTACTCTTATTTTGAAGTATTAAAGCCTAGGTGCTAGATTTTATGATTTAATCTGTATTTTTTTTTACTTAATTTACATTTAAATGAACATATGATATTACTTTTCTTAAGAAAAATGTATGCTTTTCCTCATTATCACTCTTTGTACTTCATTTCATTTTATGTCATGTAACATTACTTTTATGTCATTTTATTTTATGGTGCTTGACATTGAACCTAGGGCCTCCCACATGGTAGGTAACTACTCTACTACTTGGTTATTCCCCTAGCTGTTTTTAACATTATTATTATTTTTATTTCTGGGGAATGGGTACTATGGATTGAACTCAGGGGTATAAAAGCAGTCCTATTTTTTATTTTTGTATTTTTGTGAGTCAGGGTCTCACTGATTTGCTTAGCATCTCACTTTTGTAAGGCTGGCATTGAACTCACAATTCTCATTCCTCAACTTCCAGAGCTGCTGGAATTAGACATGGTCCTCCATGCCCAGCCTTTTATTTTTTTAAAAAAAATATTTATTTATTTACTTTTTAGGTGTAGATTAACACAAAACAATGCCTTTATTTTTTTTTATGTGGGCTGAGGATCGAACCTGGGTCCCACCTGTGCCAGGTGAGTGCTCTACTGCTGAGCCACAGTCCCAGCCCAGCTTTTTATTCTTAATATCCAACTTAACTCTTTTGAAGTAACTTTAGGGTAAGAAAATATTGTGAGAGTTACTGATATAACCAGGACAGTACATCATGGAGCTACCCCATGAGGGATAAGACGCATAAAGATTTCCATGATACAAGTTAAAATATGGCAAATCTCAAAAGATAATTAAACTGGGATATAAATGTTGTTGTGTACTTTACATAAATTATCCCATTTAAGTTTCATAAAAATGTCAGTAGGCAGGTATTATCATTCATTTTACAAGTGAGGAAACTAACAGATTAGGTATCCCAGTAAGGTAGAGCAGACATTTGAGCAGACCCAGCACTTGGTGCTATGAATCTTCTTTTCAAGAGAGATTCTCTAAGTATCTAGAAGCACTGGAATGTCACCTTGTTCAGCAAAAATACATTTTTTATCTCAATCTGTTCTGAAGAAATTTATGGGTGGATATTAAAATGATAGTAATGAGGAGACATTTATAATGTTGACTCATAGTAAGAATCCCAGCAACATACGTGTATTCTTTTAGTATGCTTGTTAAGGTTATACTTTTTCATTAGTATGTTGTACATTCAGAAAATAGACGGGAAATGTGATAAAAATCTATGAACTAAAGAGATATGTGAGAGACATTTAAAACTGCATGTTACCACTATGAAAAATTAGGAATCTTGGACAAGAGACAATAGACTTGTGAAATCATTGAATCAAGAGGAACAGGAGTTCCCTTGTTGGACTCTCCATTTAGTATTGGAATTCCCTATACCTCTTTCTCTCCAGAAAACACTCTTTAATTTCTTTTGATGAGTGATTCAATCCACTTTTATTCATGGGACCAAAATCCACCTCACTTAGCCTTTTTCAGTGCAAATAAACATTTTTTACATGTTTGTGTATATACAAACCTGGATCTAGTCCTTCCAAAGAAATAGGACCTAATCTGTTTTCAATGGCACTATACTATGGACATGCATGACTTTACGTCACAACTATCATCCAAACTCATTAGGACCCTATCTTCTTGTAATACTTAAATGCATCCCCTACTTATGCTGCTCAGTTCTCTCCTTAGACTTCCTGCCCTATCTTTGGATTTCCAGATCACACTTCACATGCACCATTCTCATTTGATAAATGGATGAAATTACAGAAGATAATGCTAAGTGAATTTAGCCAATCCAAAAAGCAAAACAAAACAAAACAAATTCAGAATGTTTTCAGAATTTGGCTATAGGCACCACTTTTCCTCTGAATTTTCTCTGTAGCCTCAGAGTAAGAAGCTTTCCTGTTTGTAGGACAGCCTCTACAAAGGTGTTTCTTTTAATTTTTCAATAACTCTCTTTCCTTACTCACTAGTTTGCTTGACACACATAATTTTATAAGTACAAAAATAATGTAGTGGGATTCCATAATGTTTACAAATAAAACTAAAAGTTAAAAAGGTTATAACTTCCACTTTGTTAAAATTTTCAAGATTTTTACATTGTAAAAGAAGATATTCTTTTTAGTTATATATATTTATGGCAGACACAACATCTTTGTATGTGGTGCTGAGGATCGAACCCTGGCCGCACACATGCCAGGCCAACGCGCTACTGCTTGAGCCATATCCCCAGACTCTTTTTAGTTATTATTTAAGTATTTTTGTAGCATAGTATTTCTCAATTTATTGTCTATTATATTATATTTAGTTATTTAATGTTTTTTTGTTATTTGAAGAAATGCACCTAGAATATAAACAAATCTTTTTTTTTTTTCATATTTTGGATTTTTTCTTTCTTTTTTTATTCATATATGACAGCAGAATATATTACATTTTTATTACACATATAGAGCACAATTTTTCATATCTGTGCTTGTATACATATTATATTCACACCAACTCATGTCTTCATACCTGTACTTTGAATAATAATGATCATCACATTCCATCATCATTAATAACCCCATGCCCTCTCTCTTCCCCTCCAAGCCCTCTGCCCTATGTAGAGTTTGTCTATTAATCCCATGCTAACTTGCCCTATCCCAATATGAATCAGCCTCATTATATCAGAGATAACATTCAGAATTTGGTTTTTTGGATTGGCTAACTTCACTTAGCATTATCTTTTGTAACTCCATCCACTTACCTGCAAATGCCATGATTTATTCCCTTTTATTGCTGAGTAATATTCCATTGTGTATATATGCCACATTTTCTTTATCCATTCATCTATTAAAGGGCATCTAGGTTAGTTCCAGAGTTTGATTATAGTGAAATGTGCTGCTACAGATATTGATGTGGCTGTGTCCCTGTAGTATGCTGTTTTTATGTCTTTTTGGTATAGACCAAGGAGAGGATAGCTGGGTCAAATGGTGATTTCTCATTTTTCCAAAAATCTCCATACTGCTTTCAATACTGTCTGCACCAATTTGTAGTCCCACCAGCAGTGTGTGAATGTATTTTTGCCCCACATCCTGGCCAGCAATTATTGTTGTTTGTTTCATAATAGCTGCCATTCTGACTGAAGTGAGATATCTTAGAGTAGTTTTCATTTGTTAGAGATGATGAACATTCTTTTTATATATTTGTGGATTGATTGTATATTCTTTTCTGATTAGTGACTGTTCAGTCCTTGGCCTATTTATTGATTTGGTTATTTTGGTATTTTGGTGCTTGAATTTTACAGTTTTTTATATACCCAGAGATTAGTGCTCTATCTGATATGTGAGGAGTAAAAAATTTGCTACCAGGATGTAGGCTCTCTATACACCTCACAGATTGTTTTTCTGTTTGTGTGTTGTTTGTTTGGTGAGGAAGAGACTTTTTAGTTGAATCCATTCCATTTATTAATTCTTGGTTTTAAATATTTCTTAATGGTTTCTCAGACCTACATATGTTGTAGAATTTAGAAGGTGTGAGTAAGAATACTGTGAAGTGAAGTTTGTAGTTCAGGTAGAAATTGACCAGTGGCAGCAGCAGGTTGCTTTCCTTGCCTAATTTTCAGTCACAGAATGTGTTGTGTCCTAGATAAATTTAGCAGCTGCTTCCTATCCATTGTGAACTGCCACTCTTGTCAGAGCCATGCATTTTGATTGGGATGAGCAGGAATTTTTTTGAAAAGATAAAATTTCCACAGACTTAAATGTGGACTTTTATAAGAGACAACAGCTTGCTCTCTCTTGTGTGTGCATAATGGCCTTCTAGAATTCAGCCCCGGTGGCAATATTTAATCTTGCTGTGAATGTGGCCAATAGTGTTTTAAGGTACACTATTAAATTCTGAGATCACTGTGGTTCCATATGTAGTGTGACTTCAGGGCACGAATCAGAGAAATGGATCTTGAATCAAGGTTGAGGCCTTAGATATCTGAAAAAATACACAGTGAGGTATGTTTCTGAGCCTTATTTTCTGTGGCCCAAGTGTAAAAGATAACCAGAGAAGGTTGAATGTAAATAATTCTAAATTTCTTATAATAAAATTTTGGCTTACCAGTTACAATAAGGTAAAAGCTTCTCACACATGGGGTCTATACAACAATCATATTCCAAAATTATGAATTTTTTTGATATTACCTATAATTCATGAAGAACTAAGTTTACAAAAACATATGGCTAAAAACAAGCTATGGGAACATAGTAGACTCTAAAATATAGAAATGTATTTTTTTCCAATTTAGTTCTACATGGAACATGATAAAATATGTTATATGGACAACATTTATGTCCCCAAACATGACTGAATGACAGGCAAGCTCAATTGGGTTTATATACAACAACATAGAAAAAAAATTGAACAGATTTAAGCAAGAGACTACTAGTGGATATAGTATGGCTAAAGAAGAGGGAAAATTTATATATAATCAGTTTGAGTAAATTGCAGTAAGAGAATAAACCATTTGAGCAAGGACAACCTTTGAAAGAAAAAAGAGTCATAAATAGAGTTAGCAATGATTATTAAATCCCATTTGTATGCTGTGTGATACACTCTGAAATATTTCTTCAGGTTTTATCTTAGTCAAATTGGGAAAAAATCCAGAAATTTAAAAAAAATAAACAAAAGAAATGTATTGCTCCTCTTCTTTTAGAAAGCATTGCTCCTCTGGTTTTAGAAGCAAATGAAGCGATATAGAGAGTTTTATTGAGCTGGCTAAGGTCACTTTACTAGTTACAGAAACTATCAAAAAAATAGAACCCAGGTTCCCAAAATCTCAGTATAATGTATTTCAGCCTTGCTGGCTGCACAGGGAATTTTTGTTGAACAAAGAAATTCTTCCCTTATGTACAAATTAAAGAACACTGATGTTTCTAGCCAGTCTTTTTCATTAATAACAATGATGTTAATTTCTTTGTCTTTGGCCAAAAAATTACATGATCCCCGAGGACTTCTGGTTCATCCTCCATCTATCCTGCCACAACATTCCCCCCAGTCAAGATCATATTAATCTTTTGGCTGCTCCATCAAAACACTTTCTTCTTTTAATCTTAAGATCAAGCATATATTTCAGAGAAAAATATGATGCATGTTACAACTTAGTTTTACTCAGAAAAATGAGATTTTTTTTTCATAAAGGATATATTCCAAATGCTTTATCTTTGGAGTGCATTATACAAATAAGAGGTAATTATAATGTGTATTGTGACCTTAGGCTATGGGTCTTAAAATAACCTTAAAATAATTTTAAAAATATGTCATGTTTATTTTATTTTTTTTTAATTTTTATTGTTGGTTGTTCAAAACATTACATAGTTCTTGATATATCATATTTCACACTTTGATTCAAGTGGGTTATGAACTCCCATTTTTACCCTGTATACACATTGCAGAATCACATCAGTTACACATCCATTGATTTACATATTGCCATACTAGTGACTGTTGTGTTCTGCTGCCTTTCCTATCTTCTACTATCACCCCTCCCCTCCCCTCCCCTCCCCTCTTCTCTCTCCACCCCCTCTATTGTCATTCATTTCTCCCCCTTGTATTATTTTTCCCTTTCCCCTCACTTCCTCTTGTATGTACTTTTGTATAACCCTGAGGGTCTCCTTCCATTTCCATGCAATTTCCCTTCTCTCTCCCTTTCCCTCCCACCTCTCATCCCTGTTTAATGTTAAACTTCTTCTCATGCTCTTCCTCCCTACTCTGTTCTTAGTTACTCTCCTTATATCAAAGAAGACATTTGGCATTTGTTTTTTAGGGATTGGCTAGCTTCAGTTAGCATAATATGCTCTAATGCCATCCATTTCCCTGCAAATTCTATGATTTTGTCATTTTTTAATGCAGAGTAATACTCCAATGTGTATAAATGCCACATTTTTTAATCCATTCATCTATTGAAGGGCATCTAGGTTGGTTCCACAGTCTTGCTATTGTGAATGGTGCTGCTATGAACATCAATGTAGCAGTGTTCCTGTAGCATGCTCTATTTAGGTCTTTAGGGAATAGACCGAGAAGTGGAACAGTTCGCTCAAATGGTGATTCCATTCCCAGCTTTCCAAGAAATCTCCATACTGCTTTCCAAATTGGCCGCACCAATTTGCAGTCCCACCAGCAATGTACAAGTGTACCCTTTTCTCCACATCCTCACCAGCACTTGTTGTTGTTTGACTTCATAATGGCTGCCAATCTTACTGGAGTGAGATGGCATCTTAGGGTGGTTTTGATTTGCATTTCTCTGACTGCTAGAGATGGTGAGCATTTTTTCATGTACTTGTTGATTGATTGTATGTCCTCCTCTGAGAAGTGTCTGTTCAGGTCCTTGGCCCATTTGTTGATTGGGTTATTTATCTTATTGTCTAATTTTTTGAGTTCTTTGTATACTCTGGATATCAGGGCTCTATATGAAGTGTGAGGAGTAAAGATTTGTTCCCAGGGTGTAGGCTCCCTATTTACCTCTCTTATTGTTTCTTTTGCTGAGAAAAACTGTTTAGTTTGAGTAAGTCCCATTTGTTGATTCTAGTTATTAACTCTTGTGCTATGGGTGTCCTATTGAGGAATTGGGAGCCCGACCCCACAGTATGTAGATCATAGCCAACTTTTTCTTCTATCAGACGCCATGTCTCTGATTTGATATCAAGGTCCTTGATCCATTTTGAGTTAACTTTTGTGCATGGTGAGAGAAAGGGATTCAGTTTCATTTTGTTGCATATGGATTTCCAGTTTTCCCAGCACCATTTGTTCAAGATGCTATCCTTCCTCCATTTCATGATTTTAGCCCCTTTATCAAATATAAGATAGTTGTAGTTTTGTGGATTGGTTTCTGTGTCCTCTATTCTGTACCATTGGTCCACCTGCCTGTTTTGGTACCAGTACCATGCTGTTTTTGTTACTATTGCTCTGTAGTATAGTTTGAAGTCTGGTATCGCTATACCGCCTGATTCACACTTCCTGCTTAGCATTGTTTTTGCTATTCTGGGTCTTTTATTTTCCATATGAATTTCTTGATTGTTTTCTCTGTTTCTACAAGAAATGCCATTGGGATTTTGATTGGCATTGCATTAAACCTATAGAGAACTTTTGGTAATATCGCCATTTTGATGATGTTAGTTCTGCCTATCCATGAACAGGGTATATTTTTCCATCTTCTAAGATCTTCTTCTATTTCTCTCTTTAGGGTTCTGTAGTTTTCATTGTATAAGTCTTTCACCTCTTTTATTAGGTTGATTCCCAAGTATTTTATTTTTTTGAGGATATTGTGAATGGAGTGGTTGTCCTCATTTCCATTTCAGAGGATTTGTCGCTGATATACAGGAATGACTTTGATTTATGCGTGTTGATTTTATAGCCTGCCACTTTGCTGAATTCATTTATTAGCTCTAATATTTTCTTTGTAGACCCTTTTGGGTCTGCTAGGTATAGAATCATGTTATCTGCAAAGAGTGATAATTTAAGTTCTTCTTTTCCTATTTTGATGCCTTTAATTTCTTTCGTCTGTCTAATTGCTCTGGCCAGTGTTTCGAGAACTATGTTGAACATAAGTGGTGAGAGAGGGCATCCCTGTCTTGTTCCAGATTTTAGAGGGAATGCCTTCAGTTTTTCTCCATTCAGAATGATGCTAGCCTGAGGCTTAGCATAGATTGCTTTTACAACATTGAGGTATGTTCCTGTTATTCCTAGTTTTTCTAGAGTTTTGAACATAAAGGAATGCTGTACTTTGTTGAATGCTTTTTCCGCATCTATCGAGATGATCATATGGTTCTTATTTTTAAGTCTATTGATGTGGTGAATAACATTTATTGATTTCCGTATGTTGAACCAGCCTTGCATCCCAGGGATGAATCCTACTTGATCATGGTGCACATTTTTTTTGATATGTTTTTGTATCCGATTAACCAGAATTTTATTGAGGACGACTGGTCGGTTGCAGGTCTGCCTACCTTGCAGGCGCGGGCGGTGGCTCTGCTCTGCCCTTACTCCAATTGGGGTGACGTGTCTAGCACGCCGTTGGGTCTCTGGGCCTGTTCCAGGCGCGGGAGGCATCTCTGCTCTGCCCCTACTCCAATTGGGGTGATGTGACTACCATGCAGGCGGGTCTCTGGGCCTGTTCTAGGCGCGGGAGGCGGCTCTGCTCTGCCCCTACTCCAATTGGGGTGACGTGTCTACCACACCCGCACACCACTGGGTCTGTTCCGCCGGTCGGTCACAGGTCTGACTACCTTGTGGGTGTGGGTGGCGGCTCTGCTCTGCCCCTATTCCAATTGGGGTGACGTTACTACCACGCCGGTGGGCCATTGGGCCTGTTCCGGGCGCAGGCGAAGGCTCTGCTCTGCCCCTACTCCAATTGGGGTGAAGTGTCTACCACGCCGGCCGGCTGCTGGGCCTATTCCGCCCTTCGGTCGCAGGTCTGCCTAACTTGCGGGCACGGGCGGCAGCTCTGCTCTGCCCCTACTCCAAATGGGGTGACGTGTCTGCCACGCCAGCAGGCCGCTGCGCCTGTTCCTCTGGTTGGTCGCAAGTCGGCCTACCTTGCGGGCGCGGGTGGCAGCTCTGCTCTGCCCCTACTCCAATTGGGGTGTCGTGACTACCACGCCGGCAGGTCGCTCGGCCTGTTCCGGGCGCGGACGGCGGCTCTGCTTTGCCCCTACTCTAATTGGGGTTATGTGACTACCGCGCCGGCAGGCCGATGGGCCTGTTCCAGGCGTGGGCGAAGGCTCTGCTCTGCCCCTACTCCAATTGGGGTGACGTGTGTACTACGCCGGTAGGCCACTGGGCCTGATCTGCCGGTTGGTCGCAGGTCTGCCTACCTTGCAGGCGTGGACAGCGGCTCTGCTCTGCCCCTCCTACCATGCCCGCGGACCGCTGGGCCTGTTCTGCCGGTCGGTCGCAGGTCTGCCTACCTTGCGGGTGCGGGTGGTGGCTCTGCTCTGCCCCGACTCCAATTGGGGTGACATGACTACTGAGCCGGTGGGCCACTGGGCCTGTTCCGGGTGCGGGCGGCGGCTCTGCTCTACCCCTCTGGCTTGAAGACAAAGTGAGAGAGACTCGGGTGTTTGTGACTCACTTTCTTTACCAGGAGACCAACTGTTTCTGTCGCTGCTGGTATTGATGAAGTTCTCTCCTCTGCCGCTTTCTGATGACATCTGATCTCTGCCATGTTGGTATCCCATGTGAATGGCAGCATTTCGTTCCCTTTGCCGGGTGACCAAAGCAACGGGTGAGTCCTGACTGGCCCTCACAAGCCCCATCTCAATCCTGTTGCCACTGCCTATGAAGGCTCGGTTGGTATTTACTTTCACTGTATTCAGCAGGACCTGGACCAAGAAGTAGCTTCTGCAGGTTCTTTAGCCCTGGGCCAGAGCAGTTCTGGGAGCCAGAATTCATCCGCTCTGGGCTCGGTGTATGTTCTGATAGGAGCAGGCTCCAAGAAGCAGTTTCCACAGGTTCTTTAGTACTGAGCCTGAGTAATTTGTCTGCGAGATGCAGGTGAATGGCAGCCTGAAATTACCTGTTCTATGGCTGAATGAGCTGCAATCAGTCGAAAACAGGGATGGTGACGTCAGCTCTCCAAGATGGTGGCCACTGGCTTCCTCTGTGTTCTGACTGGTGTGGAGAACCGAATTGGACCACTTCCTTCCCCCGTCTCAAACCCAGAATTCAGCCCTGAGCACGGTGATTGCACAGCTGGCAGGAGCCCGCAGAATCTTCAGAGCTGTATCTTTGCGTTGCTATCTCGTCGTTTCCCAGCGCGCAATGCAGACTCTAGCCACAGGGCAATTTGCTGAATAAGCAGCGTTACCCTCCGTGCGGAGAAATCTCTCGCATTTGAGCCCCCATAGCTGATCCTCGTGCGATGGAAATCCTTCCTCTAGGTCTTGGAGCACCCCAATTTTGCTAGAAATTCTTAACAAGATAGCTTTTAGCCATTCTAACTCATCATTCTCCCGCACAGTGACGCGGTACACGGGGCTGATGCACTCCCTTCGCCGCCATATTCTGTCATGTTTATTTTCAATACAATTTTTAATATAGCAAACATCCAAATCAAATTGCACATCAATCAGCGCTAGAGGAAACGAGAAAAACAGCTTTAGTTTGGTTTCTCATGACAACCTTTCAATACCTGCTGTTGATTACTTGTGGTTTCCACTTATAATTGACAGATAATTGATTTTCTCATATAAACTTGGTGAAATGGATGACAAAAATCTCTTGCAGTTTCTTCCTGGGCAATTCCTCCTACTTTGAACAAATGAACCCAAAATAAAAATATGTTTACTTTACATTCTAATTATGTTAGTTCTTAATGTGTCTAGCACCTGCCCACATATGTGCACAAACACACAAAATTTGCTTTCTTCTGGATGAGTATCTTAAGCCCAAAGAGGTATGATGTGAATCAAGAGAGCTGTTTTGCATTCAAATACAAATATGAGTTTGTACTTGAACATGTTTCAGCTTTTGAAGATCTTCATATCTCTTTCTACACTGGTATTATAATTGATTTTGACTTATGTTAATAAAAGTAGCTTAAAGAGTAAATACATAATTTAGAGTCCTTTCACTAGTACAAATACACATAACTTGTACTCTAGTTGAAGACTCAAACTGCTGCTGGCAAAACCTAAATTTGTTTAATGATCAGCCTCTTTATTTATGGTTTTCTAACAGTTTTGATCAAGTCAATTTAAACCACTTCTGATTAATGGGTGCCATCAAGATCTAGCGATAAATGCCACTTTGCTCTATAATCAGTAGCAAGGGGACAGTGCATTACATTACATATCAGAACATTCACATAGAGTCTTTGCTAAAATTTAAGAAGTCACCATTCCTTTTGCTTACTGAGCAAAATCACTCCACATATTTCAGTTTCAATGTAAATGGCAAGAAACTAGTCTAAGTACCATGGGGAATATAAAAAATACAAGATACTTCTTCTGAACAACAACAAAAAAATGAGATTCATAAAAACTGAGCCCTTTACCATCTGATCTACAAAAGGTATTTTAAAATGTAATCATAGATGTCCTACTCATTGTCATAAATGAGAGGCCTGGGACTCAAAGACATTTAATCACTCACTAAAGATAACTCAGTGAATGCAGAACAGATGTTTTTCCTAATCTTTTTTTTTTTTTTTAAGAACTCCTGGTAATGCACTACACTGTCTCCCCAGAAATTATTTTGAGAAATAAGACACATAATTTGTTCTAGTCTGTGTTATAATTTTATACAAAAATACCTGAGGCAGGCCAATGCATAAAAATAAAAAAAAAATACATACAATTGTTATCTGAGTACATAGTTATGAAGATTTAAGAACACTTTCCCAGCATCTTCTCAGCTTCTGTGAGGCCCCCTTCACCTGCATCACACATGAGAAGGCATGATGGTGACAGCCAATTCACGAGGGAGAGAGAACATAAAGAGACAGGAAGCAGACAAATTGGGGACAAGTCTTGCTCTTTTTGTAGCAACATGCTTTAATAAAAATTAACTTGAGTACCATGAGAGCTACATTATTCCTTTCCAAGGGAATTTTCACAAATGATCTAACCACCATCTCCTAGTGAACTCTTTATAAGTTCCACTATTTACAAATTCTCTTACAATGCAAACCAAGCTCCCAGCACATGACACTTTGAACAACATATTCAAATCATAATGGAAGTAATGATAGAGACACACTGTACAAATGAAACATCGAAAGCTATTACTTAGTGGTCATGAATATACTAGACACTTCAATAAAAATACTTGAGAACCTGAAAAATATTTTAGTGGAGACTTTAAAAAGATCATCGGGGATTTAATTCAACTACTTTTTAAAGTATGGATGGATTTGAATAGGACAAGAATAATGGGCTAATTGTATTAAAAGATGTAAATAGTCAGTGCAAAAACTCAAAGGATATTTAGGAAATCATACCTATGTACATAAAGAAAATGCTGGTTTTCTTGAATATGCTCTATGGAGACCTCAAAAGTGTGCTGGTTAAAATCTGGTGACCCTCATAATGAGCAAATATTCATATGAAAGATGAAGTGGACATCATTTGCAATAGCTTCCTACTTAGAATATCTGCTTTCAATGGCTACATGATTGTTAGTGATTCTCAGTATTAGTTGTATTTAAATTTCAGTTTTTAGATCAGTATATAGCTACCACATCATCTCTTGGCCAGATCAATAAGTTTTTTGGAATTCTTTATATATTAATCTATACAATATCACACATATGTTTGTTTCTAGATTGTAATGGATACCTTACAGTTTATTCTGAGGTTTGCGAGAGGATCAGCAAGCATAAAACATTGCTATGAGAAATTAGCCAGGTTGTAGTTTGGAAGAAAGGAGAGAAAAATTGCCAAAAAATCTCCATCTATAATAAGATACGCTGATCCAACAAATGACATTTTAATGAGGTCTAGTTTGGGTATATGGAAGCAACATTTCATATAGACTATAACATAAAGATTAGCAAATATTGTGTTACATATTCCTTGAGCACATCCAGAATTATCTTACTAATTTGTACATTTGGAATCTACTGTTACATGGAAACAAACCTAATTTTTTCAATAAACCTGAAATAGCTTTTTAGTACAGCATAACAGAAATTTTGTGGAATTATCTACTAAATGCCAATATTTCCAATTGACATCTCAAACCAAAATAAATTAACCTTACATATTTTAACATCATAGGAGTAATTAAGTCAAAATATAATTGATATGTCATTGCAGTAAAGGGTGAAATAAGACCCAGAAACAACAGATTATAGTCAAAATTATTATTAGATTATTTAAAATACCAGTGCACAATTTGTCTTTTCTTCATTAAATTTCCATTTAATGGAACCCCCATTTGATGTAGCTCTCCCTCTCCTTGGTCTATACCTAAAGGACTTAATAAAAGCATACTACACAGACACAGCTACATCAATGTTTATAGCAGCACAATTCATAATAGCTAAACTGTGGAACCAACCCAGATGCCCTTCATTAGATGAATGGATTTTTAAAATATTGCATGTATACACAATAGAATATTTATCAGCAATAAAGGAGAATAAAATCATGGCACTTGCAGGTAAATGGATGGAATTAGAGAATATAATGCTAAGTTAGAAAATCCCATATAACCAAATGCCAAATATTTTCTTTGATATAAGGAGGCTGATTCTTTTTTTTTTTTAATATTTATTTATTTATTTTTTTTAGTTTTCGGCGGACACAACATCTTTTGTTTGTATGTGGTGCTGAGGATCGAACCCAGGCCGCACGCATGCCAGGCGAGCGTGCTACCGCTTGAGCCACATCCCCAGCCCAGGAGGCTGATTCTTAGTGGAATAAGGAGAGGGAGCATGAAAGGAATAGATAAATTCTAGATAGGGCAGAGGTGTTAGAGGTGAAGGGTGGATGCATGGTGTTAGAAATGATGTTGGAACATGATGATCATTATTATACAAAGTACATGTATGAAGACATGAATTGGTGTGAACATAATTTTTATCCAACCAGAGATATAAAAAATTGTTATCTATATGTGTAATAATAATTACAATGCATTCCACTGTAATGTATAAATTTTAAAAAAATCCATTTTAGCTGTTAGTATGATATCTGTCTTCATTTATCTAACATGAAAAATAGTACTATTTTTTCTTATGCATTTCTGCAATACATCTCAAATATCTTTGCATACCCCATGTACTTAGCAGATTTTTATATATAATAGTCACTATAGGAAGAGTAGTTACTTCTGAAATCTACAATGCTCTTCTGAAATGAGGTCTTGCAGTTTCTTGAAATATCTGAAATAATTAGGATGCACTTCATGCCAATTAGCCTATAGTAAATACCTGATTTTTTTTTTAAAATAATGAATGAAGAAAGAATAAGTGCTTTAAATAATCTGTAAAATGTGGTGTGTGACATTTTTTGGTTTTGCCTATAACTCATTGAATATTGTAACAATCTTACTATGTGGGTAAAATATGATCCATTTATAATAGATAACAAGTAAATACTGCATTGTTAGTAATTCACCAAACAGATTTTCAAAAACAAGCATTTTGACATGTGTGTGTTTTTTAATACTATATTGTGAATAAAGGGATTTCAGTAAATGAATAGTTACAAATGCATACTAGCTTATGGTGCCTTATCACTTATTGGTTAATGAAATATTTAGCTGTAAGAAATTTTGTTAATGTACATCATATTGGGATTTAATAGAATTTTGATAAATATACATTAATAATGCTGAAGTCTCTCATTGAGTCTATATCAGTGTATAAAACAAACAAGTCATACGTGATTTCCCCAATTCTAAGTATCCTATCTTTTGAGAAACTATATGGACAATGCAAATTAAAGCCAGCATGCTGATATTAGTAGCAGCAGCAGCAGCACAGGAAAAATGGAAACAACAAACTGGGATATTTTGTCATTATAGTTATAATTTTCCCTACATCATTTAAAAGTACCTAACACAATATGAATAGCGAATTTAAGCAGCAATCTATTCTCATATTGAATGTTCATGATGGTATTATATAAAATGGAAACAATTGAAATGCATCAGAAATGTATTATTAAACATTAGTTGAAAATGCCATTGATTGATCTGTATCTCACCATGTTTGTCTCTAGCAAATACCGTCTCAGTGAGCAAGACATATGGGAAAAAAAGAAAAAGAAATCAAGTAAAATCCATATAACAATATGAAAATAAAATGTTCCCTGTCACATAAAGAAAAACAACCATTCTGGGATATTACATACTTTTAGGCTTTGAATAAGACAAGTGTTCTTTGGCAAACTGCCACATATACAGTTTTTCTTTAACAGCTGTAATTATGTCTAGTTTATTCTACATTTCTACCTAGTTAATTTTAATTTGTTAAAAAAAGTATTTCTTCATGAGCTGACTAGTGAAATATTTGAAGAAATACAGATCTCCTAATTGTGGAAGAAAGCAATACATAATGACTAGAAGCATATTTAATACTCTCAGTGTGTTTTCTTAGATTCCACTTTTCACATCAAATAGTGCCTGTGAATATATCTTTATACATATATTAAAACATATTAGTCTATTTTTTGATGCTAAAAACACAATACCACAAGGTCATATCTATGGACGGTCTTCTTGCTTGGCAGAGTCTTGAGGTGGCCTAGAGCATCACATGGTTAGAGAAAGAGCACACACCCACTATGTATTTGTCCTGATCTCCCTGTGTCTTCTTATTAGGACACCAGAATTTAATCATGGGGATGTTATCCTGATGATCTCCTTTAATCTAAATATCTCTCAAAGGGCCCCATAGATGGATTAAGTTTCCACCCTTTCTTATTGGGGATTACATTTCAATATAGTTTCAGAGGGGGCAAACCATACTCACACCATAGCAAGAGATATGCATATATCTATAGGATGATACATAGTATACTCACCGGATAATTTTCCAAAAGTAAAATTACTAGGTGGACAATGTGTACATCAAATGCAGCAGACATTTTCAAAATCCTATTCTCCCCAAAAGTGCACCCACTTCCACTCCCGACAGGATGGGTGACAGTGGCCTCCTGCCCACTTTCTCACCACCTGTCTGTCCTATCACACTATTTTCTCTTGGTCAATCTTATCAGCAAAATGGCCTCTCATTCTTCCTCAAAGTCGTGCTTACTTTACATGGAGGCCGAGTGTATTTTTCTTTGTGTACCAGCCACTTTGATTCTATGGAGAATTCTCTCATGAAGGAGAGTCATTTTTCAAAGTGATTCTTCAGCTGCCATGATTTATCCCTTTCCAAGTTTGGGCTGTCATAAATCAGCTAGAACAAGTCATTTCCAGGGGGTAACCATGCACAGGTCACCCTTATTTTGAAAAAGCCATCACTGGATCTGCTACTGTCCCAGTTCTGCCTTGCCTCAGTGCCAAGAGGTTGATATCATTTCCTCCTGCCCACACCTTCCTTAGTGACCAAACCCTGGCATCTGTCACCACCACTCTCATGAAAGGGCCTTCTGGAAGGTCACCAAGTGCCTCCTTATTGCTAGATCCCTTGACCTCTGCTCTGTAATGATTCTCCTCCGTCTGTGGGAAGCACTTAAGGGTCTCAGCCATTCCCTAACCTCTCCTGGGATAACTCCAGAGACACTAATAAGAATACCCTTCTTGTCTTGGGTTTGATGGGAGTTTTAAAAGAAAGAATATTAGTGTACTTTGTAAGTTATAAAACACTACATAAACACAAATTTTCACCATTGTTCACCTGGACCCCCACAGTTCCCAGGACAGGGTTTTGCTTCAAGGAGACAGTTCATTCTTATTGATCAACTGATGAACTGCCACTCTTTTGTGTACTCTCTGAAGAAGTTTTTATTGAGTACCTACTACATGCCAGGTAGCATACGGGGGAATGGCAGTAACCACTTTCAGGAATATAAACAGTATGCTGAAAAACCAGCCTCTACCTCAGAGCAAAGCCTGTCCAAGGAAGGGACATGACCTTTGTCCTTGGAAAGACCCACAGAGCACTCCTAGGCACATTCCCACCCTGCTAATTTGTTTATCTACAAATAACTGGAGAGATCTGCTGTGCCAGGTGTCTCTGACTCAGTCAGGCTAGGTGGGGATCCATAGTAACCCCCTAGCAGCCACCAATCAGCATGAGACAGGGAAATACCTGGGATGCCATATGACCCTCCCAGTAGTTTATGGTGGTTGATAACATGTTGGGAACACCCCTCTTGGCTTAAACCAATCAGTTCAAATGAATACCCCTTTTGTACTAACCAATCACCCCTACCCAACCTGTTCCCACCAGTGAATTTGCTAATCATGTTTTAGAGTTGTTATTTGATTTTCCCTCGGTGTGTGATGATTTGCTAAGAGATGCTATGATGTATGTGGGGGTCCCTGCCTTCTCCAAAGAATGTATAAAACTGCTGCAAACCCTGGGCTCAGGGCCTCTCAGCATCACCAGTTGCTGTGTGTGTGCACGGAGGACTGAGCTAGCTCACAATAAACACCTCTTTCCTGTTTACATCGATCTTGGTTTCTGGTGGTGTTTTGGGGGTCCTGAATTTGAGCATAACAATGCCCCAGTGAGTCTAGCAAGCCCCCGGGATGAAGATGTTTAAGCCCCATATGAATTTTCAGAGGCAAGTGTTTTTACCCATGTTTTAAAGAGAGGAATCTGAAGCCAGCCATGGTGGTAGACACCCATAATCCCAGCTAATCGGGAGGCCAATACAGAAGGATTGCATGTTTGAGGCCAATGGGGGCCACTGGCCAAGACCCCATCTCAAAATAAAAAAATAAAAAATCAGTGTGGATGTAGCTCAGTGGTAGAGCAACTCAGATGATGGTTACTTTGATGAGTCCTTATTTCCGCAACATCAGAGAAGAACACCCAGGCAAGTGGAGAGTAGAAACCGATTTCTCCCCAGAGGAAGAAGGGGACCCTTCTCCATGGTATGAGGAAGTCCTTCCCATTTATATTTAAGGTTTTCTTTGTCCTTCTGCATTCCTGTCTTTATCTTACTTGGGATGGGGGATGCCGGAGGGAAGGCCAAAGGTGGGAAACAGGTGGGCCCATGCAGCTGGGGGAGGAGTGATGGGGCAGGAAGAGCCTGGGGTGAACTGATTAGCACTTCTCTATCTGCTGGGAGCTGCTTCATTAACAGTTCTTTAGGATGGGGCACGGGGCCTTGGGGACATTAACATTTCAATCTTCCACTTGCAGTTTCTGATTTCTTGGACTCACACCAGACTCCATTTTCGTTATTAGACTGACTCCTTTTTTCTCTATTACACTGGATAGCAGACCTGATTTACCTAGCTACACTAACTACCTCTCTTTAAATCTGGCTTCACAGGGTTCAATCCCCAGTACTGCCAAAAATACAATAAAAAACGGAAACTCAGAAAGGTTATGTCATTTATCCAAAGTCACACAGCTAGTAAGCAGAGAAGCTGAAATTTGAACACAGGTCTTGATACCTGCTTCTTCACAAAATGCTTATGACATGGTACATACACCTGCCTTATAAGGCTCGTAGGAGAGTTTAGTGAGACAAGGTAGGTGCTGAATGAGATGATGTAGCCAAACAGGTGCTTAATAAAGTTCAAGCCCCAGGACCAAGAATGTCAACATGGATAACTCAGGCACACTCAGGTCCTAGACAGGATGGACGTGAGCCAGCGCACAGGACAAGGGCCACTTTGGTCTTCCAGGTGAGTACAATAATGGATCTGCATGGTGATCAGCCTGTTCCACATCCAATTACCCAAGCCCTCCTCCTGCCACAGGAGCCCAGGACCGTTTCTGCTTTCTCTCTCTATGGCCTGTTCTTGGAGAGAGCAATGTGGGCTCAGGTTTCATGCTGTCTGGTAAAGCCTGGAGAAGAGCCTTAGACTCAGGTCCCTGCAGGCAGTGAGAGCAGTCGGCTTCCAATGGAGAGGAACCAAAGCACTCCTTAAGGATGAGGATAATATTCTCTTGAGTAGGGCACCATGAATTAGTGATCATTCTGGGTGGACATTCTGCCACCTGCCAAAAGAAGACATAGGGACAACAGGCTGCAGGAGGCGAGTCTGGCTCCCTGAATGGTTTCAGCAAGATCATCTAACATCAAAGAACAGGAGAAAAGTTCAAGGCAAGTTCTGGAATGGAGTGTACCACCATGCCATCATTTATCTCCTGTAGCAAGCTGACCTAGGGAGGGTGACGGGAAGCACAGTGGAAGGGACTCCTCCAACCCGCTTCCCTTCACCACATGTGGTTTCATTCTGGAAAGTTGCCTGTGCCCAGACAAGGCTGGCTGGCCCAGTAAGAAACAGAACAGCCCCTTTTAGGCATTGTCTCTGAGAAACCTCTAATGAACATTCGAGAAACACTAGTTATAGTCATATGCTCTTTGATTATTAAATGCCTATTATCAGCCACAGCTGCTTAACCTCCTCACACCCCTGCCCAAGGCCAGCTTATCCCCATCTTCAACAACTGAGCATGAGCAAACACAAGGTCAGACAGGTAGAGGTCAAGGTCAAATAAAAAAGCTACCCCCCACCCCGCTCCTTCCCATTCAAACCAGTTTGCCTCAGCCAGCTTTTTGTAGCTGTGACCAAAATACCTTGACAAAAACAACTGACAAGAGAGAAAGTTTATTTTGGCTCAAGATTTCAGGGGTTCAGTCCATGGTCAGCTGACTTCCCGTGGCTCTGGGCCCAAGGTGAGGCAGAAGATCATGACAGAAGGGCGTGGAACAGGGAAGCTGCTCTGCTCAAGGCAGCTAGAAAGCAGAGATAGGGAAGGGGGATGAGCTATGGGGGAGATGCACCTTCCAGGACACGCCCCCAGGGACCTCCTTCTCCAGCCAGGCCCCACCTGCCTCCAGTTACCATCCTGTCCTTCCATTCAAACTAGGAGGGAAGGATTAGGTTACAGCTCTCATATTCTAATCATTTCACCTCTGAATATTCCTGCATTGACACAGGAGCTTTGGGGAAACACCTCGGCTCCAAACCATAACACAAAGGAAATCAATTTTTGTAACTATAAGGGACAGCAATGTCCTCCAGCGACATTCTCAACAGATAAGGCTTTCCTG
Source organism: Marmota flaviventris (assembly GCF_047511675.1). Taxonomy (NCBI): domain Eukaryota; kingdom Metazoa; phylum Chordata; class Mammalia; order Rodentia; family Sciuridae; genus Marmota; species Marmota flaviventris. Next base: position 9,228 of record NW_027287862.1, on the reverse strand, counting down.
AGGACTCTCATTAAAACACGGATGCCTGCCTCTTTTCCCACACCTACTAAATCAGATGAGGATCTATATTTGTATTCTAGATCTAGAATTGTGTGGGGGTTTTTGTTGTTGTTGTTGTTGTTTGTTTGTTTGTTTGTTTGTTTTAAACACTCTTGGTGAGTCTTCTGAGCAGGGAAGTTTGGAAAATTCTGCCCCCAGGTACTTTTTGTTTCAGTGGCTAAAAAGCCACAGAAACAGGTGGCACTTGGGTTAGCAAGTTGCTGTAATGCAAATTCACTTTTTGAGACAAACCTGTAATTGGAAGAGTCCTGGTTCTTATTATTGTCTTTAAGAAAAAAAGTTCTCCCAGCTATTTCCTGACATTGATGGAGATGAGTTGTGCTCTTAGTGGCTACAGCACAAGATGTAAAATCAAGAATTGCAGATCAGGGACCATAATTTTCGTGGCTACTGTTAAACTTCTTGAAAGCAAGAATAGGTGTGCACTGTTACTTTTCCCATTTCACAATATGAAGATTCCAAAGCACAAAGAGTTTAGCAGCCTGCACAAGGAATCAAATAGTAGGAGAGCTAATGGGAGCTGAAGAGATAGGAAGGAATCTTAGCTTAAAACTGTCATTTAGGTAAATCTCTCAATCTAGAAATGTCACTTTAGGCCTTTTAAAAATCATTAGATTTTAAGATACGGAATCAAGCTGGGCACGTGGGCTCATGCTTGTAATCTGTGACTCAGGAGGCAGAGGATGGAGGATGGCAAGTTCAAAGCCAGCCTCAGCAATTTAGGGAGATTTTCTGCAACTTGGTGAGATCTTGTCCCAAAATAAATAATAAAAAGGGCTGGGAATGTAGCTCCATTGTAAAGCACCCTGAGTTCAATGCCCAGTAAACACACACACACATAATAATAATAATAATAATAATAATATTATAATAATAATAATAAATAGAATGGGAAGGGGAGGAGTGGGAAACAAGTTGGTTAATGGGTACAAAATTACAGTTGGATGGGAGGAATAAACTCTAGTATTCTATGGCACAATCAGGTGATGATAGCTAACTTATTCTTTTTTTTTTTTTTTTTTTTTTTTTTTTTTGGTACCATGGATTTAACCCAGGGGAACTTTACTGCTGAGCCACATCCCCAGAGCTTTTTATAATTTTGTATTTTTGAGACAGGGTCTCATTAAATTTCTTAGAGCCTTGTTAAGTTGCTGAGGCTGGACTCAAACTTGTGACCTTCCTGCCACAGCCTCCCAAGTTGCTGGGATCACAGGCCTGTGCCACCACCCCTGGAGAAACCCATTTTTAAAAATTATGATGATGGGGAAATATTTGTTGCACTTCAGTTGCACCCATTCATGGTTCTAATGGTAAAGGTCAAATTTACAAAAATGGGCTTTAATTTTGTACAAATGCAAACAAAACTTCTCTCTCTTTGTGCTATTAAATAATTCCTTAGCTCTGTGATGGAATGTCAGTGTGCAGAACACCTTTTGCAGCTTGTTTGCAGGGCAGAATCAATTCAACAGACTAGGTCTAGGGTGAAACTGAGACATGTGCATACTCATAAACAGCCCATTTGAATCCCACAATGAGGATCCACCTATAAGACTCTACATTAGCAAAACTTCTTGGTAACTGCTTTTCATTCTTACTGTCTTCTTTTGCTCCAAGAGAAACAGTTCTTCCTTTCTTTCTTTCTTACTTTGTTTCATTTTATTCATTCAATACAGAATTCTCAGAGGTGGCTGGGTTTCAAGAAAAACAGGTGAATTTCCAGCAGTGATTTACGAAATGAAATGGCTCACTCATTTAGGTAAATTGGCTCCCCCTGGTGGAACGTCTTCTATGGCAGGTATTGGCCTCCGTTAAGGAACCATAGGTCTTGATACTGAGCTGCCCGACAGAACTCCACCAAGAATATTCTTGTGGTTGTAGAAGCTGGAATTCTGGAAAGTCCATTTGGTTTCCTGCCTCCTCCCTCGCTTGACTTCTTGCATCTCATCTGATGGTCACAGTTCCTGTCGCACTGATGGTATGAATAGAAATCAATGGACTTACCCTGGGTCCAATTTTTCATTTGCACAAACCAACTTAGAATTTAATTCTACCACATCTGCTTTGATCCAAGCCCTCTCTTTCAGAGGTAAAATCCCTAGAAAAAACAAACCACCAACAAAAAAAGTTTTCCCCTTGGCTATTTCCAAAGATAGATAAGCTAAATGAATTTTACATAGTAGCTTCCATCATCATTTCTAAAACAAACATTTTTTTCAAACTCTCTTAATTCTATAATAATCTCTTGTAATGTGTGTTTGCCATATTATTTAAGATTATTCAATTCTGCAGTAGAAAATAAGAGACACAAATAAAATGAAGTGATGAAGTTAAACATAAAAGCAAGTAGCTTATGAGACTCATTAGATATAAACAAAGTAGAGCAAAACACAGATTTAGCATACATAGGAGGGGCCAGAAAGATCAACAAATACCGAGTATCAAGTACTCCTTCGACAGTAGAAGTTAGAGACAAGTTTTTGCTGTTATTGTTTTGGTTTGCTTTTTTTGGGGGGTGTGTCTACTGATTTAAATCAGTGGTGCTCTACTATTAGCTACATTGAACTCTTTTGCAGAGACTTTTTGGCTGACAGTCCCCAAATCAGCCATGGTGAAGAGGATTTTTCTGTGGAGAAAGGGGGTACCACTTCATTGGGTCCCCCTCTTCCTCCAGGGAGAATTCTTTTCTGCTGTCCTTTAATAAAGCTTCAACTTTCCATTCTAAACTTGCCTTGATGTGCTTCTCTGGTGTTATACTTCAGCATTGGGAAAGCAAGACCTCATTACCAGTAAACAGCAGTAACAATAACAGTTAAGGGACAGAGATAATGCCAAAAATAAAGTCAATATTTAGAATTGAAGATAAAAATAATCTTTAGTGATAAGAATTCTTTAATTTGATAGTTTAAAAATAATAACAACATGTTTCCAGGGAGCAAATTTGTGACACATGCAGTCAAGGGGAGAAATGAAGAATGTCCACGTGTTTCTGCCCCTTTCAATTCTTTATTCACTTAAATTCTTAGTACAACTTTACTCTATAGGTTCCTAATGAAGAAAACAACAATCCTTAGTGATAGACACTGCAATGGAGATAATCAAATAACAGCAAGCAATTCTAGATTAATTAATTCCCAGAAAACAATTTTAGATTAATTCTGAACATTGCAAAACAGATTTAATCATGACAGGCTAGTGACAGACATTTCCTCTGAATGCTAAGTTCAAAACTCTCAAGCCTTAGGCTTTATGTCCTGCAGATGCACACTCACTCAGACAGCAGTGATCAGGTCCCAAACCAAAACAGGCTTTTTCTGGTGGGGGATGGACGACCAGTTGAGGAGAGGGTCATAGGGAGAAGTTGCAGCTCTCACAAAGGTCCAAACAAGGCGGTAGAGTTGAGAGCAGTGAGGATCACACAGAGAATAGGAAAATGATGGAAAGTGATGGGATGTCAGTGTAAGCCTCATCAAGACTCTCCAGCTGGAGTACATACTTGTTTAGGCTGGCTGAATCCCTGTTTATTCACTCTAGTTTTATACTATTATTTTTTTTTTTTACCACACCTTGTAATTATCAGGTGCCACCAGATTTCTCATTTACCCTGAGGTCAGAAATATCTGGTCTGGTGGTCTCCATCCTGCTATTCTCACCTTTCACTCTTATCAGGAGAGGAGAGCCTGCCAGAGGCTTTATTCAGTTTATCAGGGTGAGGGGAAGTAATTTGTCTGAGGCCATATTAGAGGGCTCTGTGGGTGTGCCTGGTGATAAATGACCTCTAATAATGACCTCAGGTTTCAAAATTGAGTTTTTTAAATGGAGTGAGAAACTGATGTGACTCCATTTTTGAGAAACCAGCCTCTACGTCAGAGCAAAGCCTGTCCAAAGTGGGGAGTTACCCTTGTCCATGGAAAAACTCAGAGTGCTCCTAGGCATATACCCACCCTGCCGAGTTGTTTGTCTGTGAATAACTGGAGAGATCTTCCATGCCAAGTGATCCTGACTCAGTTACACTAGGTTAGGACCCATAGCAACCCCCTAGCTACCACAAAATGCATGAGACACAGAAAATACCTGAAACACCAGGTGACCTTCCCAGTAGTTTTGTTGATTGGTAAAATGATTAGGCAAGTTTATCATATACACTCTTGCAACCTCTCATGGCCTAAACCAATCAGTTCAAATGTATCCACAACTTGAACTAACCAATCACCCTTACACAACTTGTTCCTGCCAATGAATGTGCTAATCAATGTTAAGAGTTGTTGTTTGACTTTTCTGTGATGTGGAATGATTGGCTGTGTGATGTCATGATGCATACAGTGTCCCCCAAAATCTATTAATCCTCACTGAATTAAGGGTCAAGACTCACTCTTTGAGACCACTGTATCTGAAATGGTTGTGAGTCCAGGCTTGAGCTTACAATAAACACTCTTTTGTGATTGCATCAGATTCAGCTCCTGGAGGTCTATTGGGGTCCCATGAATCTGGCATTACAGGAGTTGCTTAGGCTCAGGCCTAAGGCCATTCTCACACAACCCCTTTCACCTTGACAGCTCTTCTGCAGATAAACAGAAGCCATAACACATAACTCCTGTCTTCATAAACTTGATCTCTTGAGTCCAGTGTCATTTCAAGTTCTAGGTTTAAAAAGATATATTCATTTTCCTTGATGTTTTCAATAAAGCACACAGAATTCTTAGAAATAGCTTGAAAGGATAACAATGTTATATTGCAAAACTTCATGAACTTTCAAATTGCTTGCTGTGTGTGACTGACCAGTATGTGAAAGGCCTTGGGGATATATGAATATATTATGAATATAATAGAGAGAACTCTTGAGACTTTTTTTCTTACTGTACACACATCCTGAGGCCAAATGAGGCTGTTTACTAGAGGTCATTTCTCAAAAAAGAGATAATGATCATAAAGGAATAAATTAACCTATATATTATAAATAAATCTAATATATATTTGATTAAAATTGAGGACATATATAGTCATGCCAAATAGTTTGCTGAATCATTTCAATTACAGTTATTTTAATGTTTTGCTTACTAACTGCATTAGAGACATCATTGACCTGCAATTCAGGAAAACTGTTAATTCTAGCACTGAATTTATCAGGTTTTGACACTTTGGTATATTACTTATTGCCATAGGATCTCTTGTTTCTCACTGTGTATATTTATAAATTTACACATTCTAGAAGGTTTTAGAAAGATAAAAGAAAATATGTATTAAAAGAGTAGTTTAAAAAGCTCTTTAATATACCATTGCTATGGTTATTAAATAGCATTTTCTTTTTAAGAATGTATTGACCTGGGGCTGGGGATGTGGCTCAAGCAGTAGCGCACTTGCCTGGCATGTGTGCGGCCTGGGTTCAATCCTCAGTACCACATACAAACAAAGATGTTGTGTCCACCGAAAACTAAAAAATAAATATTAAAATTCTCTCTCTTAAAAAAAGAATGTGTTAACCAGAAATATGTATAGAACAATAACATAATAAATAAATATGGTACAAAGAAATAAACATAAAGTAATAAATGTTATATGATTTATTTTATAATAATATTGGTAAAATATACCCAGAGGTGAAAATAAACATTTAAATAATGATAAATGTACATGTCCATTTCTATTAAGGTATAGTGAAATACATCTATTTTTGTAATATACTTTTGTTCATGAAAGCATCATAAATATTATTATCAAATATTATTGTAGCTGCACAAAATTAAAAATCCAAATTGTACATATATCAGTAAATAAATGGCATTTAGTGACTGAAATTTCTGAGTCTGTTATTGTGAAACACAAATATTCAGTAAAATATGCTCTGAAGAAAACCTAAATTTGAATATGTAAAAACATAGAAAGGAGTATTTAGAGTTGTTTTACCATGAGATTAATTTAAAATACTTTTGATACCCGAAAAAATACTCTGAAGTTTTTACTCTTAAGAAATACATATGAAAGAGTACAGCAATTCTGTCTCTGAGTAATGCAAGCAGAAGAGAAAGATGATAAAAATATTAAGTAAGCCTCAAAAATCTGAGGATCATGAAATAAATAAATTCTTGGCAAGAAAATATCAGAATCAATTTTGATGTAAAGTCAAAACTAATAAGCATTCTAATTTACCAAATCTTAATGATTTAATATATTAGAGAAAAAAAGTCAGAATTCTAAGCAAATACTTGAGAAATGGGTGTGCACAACAAGGTTTAACCTCAGAAAATATTATACATCCCCTGTGCCTGTCCATGTGTCTCTCTCACGTCTTTCCACTGTGACATCAAAAAAAAAAAAAAAAAAAAAAGAAGAACAAGTTTTTAAGCAATTATATTTAGGTCTCAAAACAGTTAAAGAAAATAATTAGCTCTCTTTATCTATTTTTAGAAGTAAATTTTCTTAGTATTTCTTCAATAATTAATGATTACCCTGTGCATGTTGCTCATAATACAGAATGTGTAGAACCACCCAGAATGAGAGCACTATTTAAATAATGTCAGAACAAAAAGTGCTACAGAACAGTAGGAACTGAAAAACAAGGCCAAAGCCAGTGCAGGACCACACAGCATTTAGGGCTATATCAAAGAGGAATGGAGTTGGTCTTAAGAGGTCTGACTTCCCTTAGCCAAGACAAAGGACTAGTACATATTGTCTTAAAACATATTTTTCTTCAAATCTTATATTTTTATGGATACATGGTAAGAATCCAGAAGTTAAATGTAAACTAGCAAATTTACATTCATTTCTGGGACACTTTTACTTCTAGTTCTCTAGATTAATTAATTTTAATGCCTTTCACCATGTCCTAATTGATATTCTAGCTATGGTAGATAACTTTTTCTTATTCAACATTTATCAGGTAATTTACAAAGGACTCCATTACAGAATATAGTCATTTTTTAAAATTCATAAAGCAACGGATGAAATTATTTAAAACACAGAGATAGTAATATCACAGGATATAAAGTCTGTGTAGACACCATGGTCTTTATGTTTAGCTCCTAGTTTAAAGAAAGGTTGAGTGGCTTGGATGTTTAGTTTTAAACCTTATCTCAAAAAACTTGAAAGAACTTCTCCTGTGTCTTTAGACAGGGAGACTGGTGGTAACTCAGGGACAACTGTGGGTTTGGCACCTTTATTCATGATCACTTTTTACTTTGTGGAAAGACTTTAAACTCTTTGAAGATTCACATTCCCACTCAGCAGTAGGGAATTTTATTTTTTCATGTTCTATCTCCCCTTTTCCATATCTCATTTCTCTCATTTTAGAATCATGTTAGGAAAATTTATTCTCCTTGTCCAATCTTCTGTTTTCATTCTGAAGAATCTTTTCAACATTATCTTCCAGGTTTTATAATAGCCATCTATTTTTTTTTTTAATTTTTTAATCTTGTTGTTAATATACAAATTCTCTGCCTTCATTTTTGAGTTTTGCACCTGGTGAGGTGTGATTCATTGAGTTCAGGTTTGAAAAAATAACCTTTAAGTTATAAAGTTTCAATCATATATATTAAGATAAAGAAACAGTTTTAAAATTACCGTATTTGCTATATTTTAAGTACAATAATTTTAAAATACAAATATTTAAGATACATTAATTTTCTTTCTCATTTGGCAATCTTAATGAAGGCATAATGGCTCATTCTATTTTTACTTATAATTTTATCCTATTAAATATGCCTTTTCATTTATTATTCATGTAAAATTATTAATAGAAATTCATCACTGGTTAAGAGACATGAGTCAGCCAAGAGGCAAGTTAAATAAAAATTCAAGTTTTTCTCCATACACAAAATAACTGTCTGAGCATACTTTATGCTGGAAAAATCCTTCAAGATGGCAAGTAGCACAAACAAGTGTGCTGAAGGCTGAAACTTATTCTGAAAGCTAATGCCTCTCCCACAGCACACCATCACAAAGTGAAGATTTCTAAAGTCTGGGAGACTAAGGTGGATATTTTTGATGGAAACACCTACTCTTGTGATACTAACAAATTGTAGAGGAAAAATGATTCATAAAACCCATGAAATGCAGGAACCCCAGAGTTCTGAAAACTATCTCAGATGTAAGCCACCCAGTAGACCTGCCTGACCATTAGATTTTGTTCACTTTAGACCTTTTAGAGTGGGAAATAAACATTGATTAAATAAATCACTGAGATGTGGGGTTCTAAACAACATTTATTTTCTCAACTATACAGTCTAAAACATTACTCCTAATGGATTAAAGCACAAGCATCTGGAACATATTTTTCAAGGCTTTTTAATTTTTTAGAATATACATTTAATGTGCCACATTCTTTTCCAAATTTCTTATGGAACAATATCAAAGATTTGACATTATGCTTGACAATACTTGGGGAGTCACTTCAAGAACTGTAGAGTCATTCCACTCATGCCAAGATGATATCATATTTACATAAAGAGTGAGTTTTTAGGTTATTTGTGGTATAAGGTACAGATTCTATTCAAAACATTAGCAAAAGAAAATACAATCATTGTCAGATGAAGTCCTGATATATAAAAATAAAATAACTTAAAAAAAAATTCCAAGCTGGGCATGGTGGCGAATGCCTATAATCTTGGTTGGCTCTAGAGACTAAGGCATGAGAATTGCAAGCTCAAAGCCAGTCTCAGAAATTCTGCAAGATTAAGTCTCAAAAAAAAAAAAAAAAGAAAGAAAAAAGAAAAGAAAGAGCTGGGGTTTGGGTCAGTAGTTAAGCACCTGTGGGTTCAATTCCTGATTTAAATAATAATACTAATAATAATTCTAAATGACATCATGATAAACACAATAAAAATTTGTAACTGAACTTTTTTTTTGGTGGTACTGGGGATTAAACCCATGGCCTTGTGAATGTGAGGCCAGCACTCTACCAACTGAGTTATATCCCCAACCCTATAACTGAACATCTTACTAGACTCTAGCTTCCTTCTGTGACTTTTGTGCTTTTGCTATTCCTTCTCTTAACCTATAATTTCTGCAAAAATTTTCTTCAGAAACGAAAAACTCACTCCTTCCACAAATTACCTTCATAAAGAAAAATTTCTGGACATATTCACCCCTTTGGTAAGGATTGTCAAGTCTTCTATTATGAGTTAAAAACTCTATCCTGTTCTTTAATTCGGTACTTCTGCCTGTTTTTCTGTCCTT